>NC_057810.1:649750400-649795246 GCF_018294505.1 Triticum aestivum
GGGGCTATACATAGAAAACCCATCCCGCGGTTTAAGAAGGAATTCTTCCTCTTCTCCTTTATACAAATCGGACAATATTCTCGCCAGAGCAGTGGCGGAGTCCGGACCCTTACGACCACAACGGGTGGCATCATCTTCCCCGTTGTAGTGCCACATGGGCTTCCCCCGATACTGAAGCGGCTGCACTCCCCGCATTATACATATTGCCATAATCTCGACTATTGTCAGCCCTGATTTGGCTAGTAACTTTATCCTGTTCATTAGGAAGTGTACTTCTCTGGTATCCCCCTCATGGGGGCCCCGAGGGCGCCAACTTTGGTGTGCCTTCGACGGAGCATTGCTGAACTCAGGGAGACCTGTCTGGACTGGATCCGGAAGGGGAACGTCATCGACATAAAACCACTCCAAGGGCCAGTTCTCCGGTGCCTTCTTGGGAGTACCGAATAGGTATCCGGTCTCGGCGACGCGCCATACTTCGGCTCCGCCCACTTGATATATGGATTCCCCCTGGTTGCGAGGGACGAGGCAGAACAACTTCTTCCATAACCTGAAGTGAGCCTCGCATCCTAGAAATGGTTCACAAAGGGCGACAAATCCTGCTATGTGTAGCACAGAGGCAGGGGTGAAGTTCTGCAACTGGAGGCCGTAGAACTCCAGGAGCCCGCGAAGGAATGGGTGGATTGGAAACCTGATGCCTCTCAGTAGATGCGGGATGAGGCATATTCGCTCCCCCGGGGATGGATTAGGAGATCTCTCCGCTTGCTCCCCGCCATTATAGGTGGCTAGTCCGGCTCGGACGGGGACCATGAACGCCGGTGGAAGAAACCCCGGGGTCTGCAGCTCTTTTAAGAGGTTTTGAGGAACAGAACATTCTTCCCAGTCACCTGGCCTAGAGCTACGAGAACGAGAGGAGGAGCTGCGACGACCGACCATGCTAGAATGATTCTTTCTGGGCGCGCTCTATCGGGTGCTCGCTCAAGGGAAGAAGATGGAGTTTGGATCTGAGAATCCCCGTCCCTTCAAATAGACGGTTTTGGATTGCAGGACCGGGGAGGCAAATGCAAAAATGCCCCGGCTCCTCGTATTCGCTCGACACGTGGAGATGGTCATTATTGAAGCACAGAAGCCGATGAGTACAACATTGATGGGAAGTCGGACACCGTTCATTACAACAAGTACTTTGGAGTATTCGGAGATGGAACCCGCCTTGCAATGCCGAAGACAAACTGCGTGCTGGACTCATCGTCATTGAAGCCTGGTTCAGGGGCTACTGAGGGAGTCCTGGATTAGGGGGTATCCGGATAGACGGACTACATACTTTGGCCGGACTGTTGGACCGTGAAGATACAAGACTCAAGACTTCGTCCCGTGTCCCGATGGGACTCTCCTTTGCGTGGAAGACAAGCTTGGCGATTCAGATATTATATTTCCTTCTTTGTAATGGACTCCATGTAAACCCTAGCCCTCTCCGGTGTCTATATAAACCGGAGAGTTTAGTCCTTAGAGACAGAATCATAATCATCATAGGCTAGCTTCTAGGGTTTAGCCTCTATGATCTCGTGGTAGATCAACTCTTGTAGCACTCATATCATCAATATCAATCAAGTAGGAAGTAGGGTTTTACCTCCATCGAGAGGGCCCGAACCTGGGTAAACATTGTGTCCCTTACCTCCTGTTACCATTAGCCTTAGACGCACAGATCGGGACCCCCTACCCGAGATCCGCCGATTTTGACACCGACAATGTGTTCTTCCCATGTCAAAGTTTGGATAATATTACTTTCAACATTGATAGGCGTACCTGAGTATGCTTTATTGCCCGTTGACAACCTTCAGGTTAGTGCATTCAAAATTATTTATTTTGATGGCTCCAGACCGGTAAACCTCCTTGATGACATATGGGCCTTCCCATTTCGAGAGGAGCTTTCCTGCAAAAAATCTAAAATGAGAGTTGTACAAAAGAACATATTCTATGACTTTGCACTCATGCTTTTGGATTCTTTTGTCATGCCATATTTTAATTTCCTCTTTGAATAATTTTTCATTTTCATAAGCCTGGGTTCTCCATTCATTTAAAGAGTTAATATCAAATAACCTCTTTTCATTGGCAAGTCTGAAATCATAGTTGAGTTCTTTAACTGCCCAGTATGCTTTATGTTCTAACTCAAGAGGCAAATGACAAGCTTCTCCATAAACCATTTTATAAGGAGACATCCTCATAGGATTTTTATATGCTGTTCTATAAGCGCAAAGTGCATCATCTAATTTCTTAGACCAATTCTTCCTGGACCTATTGACAGTCTTTTGCAAAATTAATTTTATTTCCCTATTGCTAAGTTCAACATGACCACTAGACTGAGGATGATAAGGTGATGCAATTCTATGATTAACATCATACTTGGCAAGCATTTTACGAAAAGCACCATGAATAAAGTGTGAACCACCATCAGTCATTAAATATCTAGGGACTCCAAACCTTGGGAAAATAACTTCCTTAAGCATTTTAATAGAGGTGTTGTGATCATCACTACTAGTTAGAATAGCTTCTACCCATTTAGTAACATAATCAATAGCAACCAAAATATGTATATACCCATTAGAGGAAGGAAAGGTCCCATGTAATCAAATCCCCAAACATAAAATGGTTAAACAACAAGTGAGTAATTCATAGGCATTTCTTGATGCTTACAAATATTACCTATTCTCTGGCACTCATCACAAGATGAGACAAACTTACGGGCATCCTTGAAGAGAGTAGGCCAATAAAATTCAGATTGCAATACCTTGTGAGCAGTTCTATCTCTAGCATGATGCCCTCCATAAGCCTCGGAGTGACATTTCCGTAGGATTTGTCCCTGTTCATGCTCAGGTACACAACGTATAATAATACCATCTACTCCTTCTTTATAAAGATGTGGGTCATCCCAAAAGTAATGTCTTAAATCATAGAAGATTTTTTTTCTTTTGTTGGTATTTAAAGCTAGGAGGTAAATATTTAGCAAAATCTAATTAGAATAATTAGCATACCAAGGAGTACTATTAGCAACATTTATTGCACTTAACTACTCATCAGGAAAACTATCATCAATAGGTAGTGGGTCATCAAGCACATTTTCAAGCCTAGACAAGTTATCTGCTATGGGGTTCTCAGCTCCTTTTCTATCAATAATATGTAAATCAAATTCTTGTAACAAGAGAACCCAATGAATAAGTCTAGGTTTAGCATCTTTCTTTTCCATAAGATATTTAATAGAAGCATGGTCTGTGTGAACAATTACTTTGGAATCAACAATATAAGGTCTAAATTTATCATAAGCAAACACCACTGCTAAAAATTCTTTTTCAGTAGTAGCATAATTTCTTTGAGCATTGTCTAGAGTTTTACAAGCATAATGAATAACATTCAATTTCTTATCAACTCTTTGTCCTACAATAGCACCAACAACATAATCACTAGCATCACACATAATTTCAAAAGGCAAGTTCCAATCAGGTGGTTGAACAATAGGTGCAGAAATTAAGGCTTTCTTGAGTGTTTCAAAGGCTTCTAAACAATCATCATCAAAAACAAAAGGAACATCCTTTTGCAAAAGACTAGTGAGAGGCCTAGAAATTTTAGAGAAGTCTTTAATAAATCTCCTATAGAAACCATCATGACCTAGGAAACTACTAATACCTTTGATGTCCTTAGGACATGGCATTTTCTCAATTGCATCAACCTTAGCTTGGTCCACTTCAATACATCTTTCAGAAATTTTATGACCCAAGACAATGCCCTCATTAACCATAAAGTGGCACTTCTCACAATTCAAGACAAGATTTGTTTGTTCACATCTCTGCAAAACTCGCTCAAGATTGCGTAAACAATCATCAAAGGACTTCCCATAAACAGAAAAGTCATCCATGAAAACCTCAACAATCTTTTCACAAAAGTCAGAGCATATAGCAGTCATATGCTACCTCTTGAGAACTGTCTTGGTTTTCCCTTGAAGAGGAAAGGGTGATGCAGCGGTAGCGCAAGTATTTCCCTCAGTTTTTGAGAACCAAGGTATCAATCCAGTAGGAGGCTCCTCAGAAGTCCCTCGTACCTACACAAACAAACAAGAACCTCGCAACCAACACGATAAAGGGGTTGTCAATCCCTTCACGGTAACTTGCAGAAGTGAGATCTGATAGAGATAATAAGATACGATAAATATTTTTGGTATTTTTATGATATAGATTGGAAAGTAAAGATTGCAAAATAAAGATAAATGGAAACTTATATGATAAAAGATAGGCCCGGGGGCCATAGGTTTCACTAGTGGCTTCTCTCAAGATAGCATACGTATTACAGTGGGTGAACAGATTACTGTCGAGCAATTGATAGAAAAGTGCATAGTTATGAGATTATCTAGGCATGATCATGTATATAGGCATCATGTCCGCGACAAGTAGGCCGAATCGATTCTGCATCTACTACTATTACTCCACACATCGACCAACTCCTGCCTGCATCTAGAGTATTAAGTTCATAAGAACAGAGTAACACATTAAGAAGGATGACATGATGTAGAGGGATAAACTCAAGCAATATGATATAAAGCCCATCTTTTTATCCTCGATGGCAACAATACAATACGTGCCTTGCTGCCCCTGCTGTCACTGGGAAAGGACACTGCAAGATTGAACCCAACGCTAAGCACTTCTCCCATTGCAAGAAAGATCAATCTAGTAGGCCAAACCAAACTTATAATTCGAAGAGACTTGCAAAAATAACCAATCACACATAAAAGAATTCAGAGGAGATTCAAATATTTCTCATAGATAAACTTGATCATAAACCCACAATTCATCGAATCTTGACAAACACACCGCAAAAAGAGTTACATCGAATAGATCTCCAAGAAGATCGAGGAGAACTTTGTATTGAGATTCTAAGAGAGAGAAGAAGCCATCTAGCTAATAACTATGTACCCTAAGGTCTATGGTAAACTACTCACAACTCATCGGAGAGGCCTTGGTGATGATGTAGAGGCCCTCTATGGTCGATTCCCCCTCCAGCGGCGCGCCGGCAAAGGCTCCAAGATTGGATCTCGCGGATACAAAAGGTTGTGGCAGTGGAAATAGTTTTTCGTGGTGCTCCTGGATGTTCTCGGGGTACGTGGATATATATAGGAGGAAGAAGTAGGTCGGTGGAGCCACGAGGGGCCCACGAGGGTGGGGGCGCGCCCACCCCTAGGGTGCGCCCTCCTGCCACGTGGCTTCCTCGTCTGCTGCTTGACGTCCACTCCAAGTCTCCTAGATTGCGTTTGTTCCAAAAAGATCGCTCCCGAAGGTTTCATTCTGTTTGGATCCATTTGATATTCCTTTTCTTCGAAACACTGAAATAGGCAAAAAACAGCAATTAGGGCTGGACCCGGTTTAGCTCCTCGTCCACGACGGCTCTAAATCCGGGGGAGATTGCGTCGCCCGAGGACGGGTGGATGGACCCCGCCTCGGAGGCTGCACACCCATCGGCGGTAGAGCCGAACACATACTTCACCCCCAAGGAAGCCTGTGGCACCAGACCCCCAGACTCGTATTCGACTCTAGGTTCCAGTCCGCGCACCTCCGAGCCCGCCGAATCTGGTGGGGCTCCAGTAATGGAGTTCACTGCTGCGGATATCTTCCAGCACTCGCCCTTTGGCGACATACTAAACTCGTTAAAGTCTCTCTCTTTGTTAGGAGACTCTTGGCCGAACTATGTCCGGCTCGAGTGGGAAGCCGGCGACGAGGGAATTCATTTCCCACCCACCACCCACTTCATAGCCACGGTCGATGATTTGACCGACGTGCTTGACTTCGACTCCGAAGACATCGACGACATGGACGATGATGTAGGAGAAGAACAGAAACCACCACCCACTGGGCGGTGGACAGCCACCTCTTCATATGATATGTATATGGTGGACACCCCGAAAGAAACCAATGGCGATGAGGCAATCGAGGATAACCCCTCAAGGAAGATGGCAAAGTATGAACGTCACCAGCGCTGCCCCAAGCCCCGCCACAACAATACTGGCACAACAGTCAAAAACAATCTAGAAGATGCTGAAGATAAATACAAGCCCGATCAGCCTGCCTTTGAGCAGGCCAGACAAGTGATGGATGGATACTCAGAGAGGGACAACTACATGCCCCCTCTGAAGACGAAGTGAGCCTCGGCGACGATGAATTCAGCGTGTCTGAGGATCCCGCGGAACAAGTTCACTTCAAGCGACGGCTTATGGCCACTGCGAGGAGCCTGCAAAAGAAGCAACATCAGCTCAAAGCTGACCAAGATGTGCTCACTGACAGATGGACCAAGGTCCTGGCCACTGAGGAATACGGACTCGACCGCCTCGATAAAAAGCACACACAACACAATTCGCTACCTCAACCAAAGAAGGAGAACCTAAGTCGCATACCCCGACGCCAGTACATCACCACGCTCCAGGACAATACGCAGGAAACACGAAGCAGCATCCTCAAGCCTCGGCGCAATCGTCATAAATGTCAAGTCAGGGAAGTTGGTGCCGAATTCAGCGGCCCCCAATCTGGTCAGCGGAAAAAGAGCAGCTCAAGCCCATCCAGCCCGTGTAGCATACTCGATCAACCATGTGGAATTCATGGTACCCCTAGAAGGGCGACCAAGCATACCAATAGAGAATGCTGGATCCTCAAAGCAAAACGTCCGGTCGCGCGCCGGAAACAATGAAGGGATGTTCGAAACAACCAAAGACCGATCAAACATGGTGAGGTCAAAGGAAGACCCCCCCAAAAATATGGCCGATCGTCTCTGACCACATCGACCGTCCGAACAACATCAGCCATAGCAAGTTTATTGCACTCACTATCAACCCAATAGCTTGGGGGACCCATCTCACACGAACCCCCACGGTCATAAACCTATCAACAACATCTCCTCAAAGATGCAAGGTGCAAAGGCCAAGTTTTAACTGGCCCACCATACTAATGGTTGTCTTCGGATCACCAAACAAATACCACGACGAAGAATAAGTCTTCGGCACTGTCCCCCCTATAAAGTAATTACCACATACTACGGGACAAACCACGTTGGCTAGATTCAACGGGGTACAACATTAGGCCAGTCCCGCGTGACATAGTCACAATTATGGGCAAGGCCGAACTCCACCCTCAGAGTGGAAATCCTACCGCTGCTGGAATAGCGAGTCGTTCCTGTTTATCAAATTTTGATTCGGCAGCCAACTACCCGGACACCAACTAAGGAGTCCGAGCTACTTTATGGCATGATAGCCTGGTTCAGCCAGGCTCCGATCAGGCACCCGCGGTTCAACCACAGGACATGCAGCTGCCCTTAAGCATTTGTCTTTACAGACTAACCTTGGAGCAGAATAGGACTGACAACGTGGAATCAGCTCGGACGCACATGGCAGGAGCACATAAGTAAACGCCCCCAAGGGAGGCAGTCCGGATACAGTTCAGATCCACACGCAGCCTCCTCCAGTTCGGCCACAATAGGTTCCGCCAAAAAACACCTCTTTTTATAATTATAACCCGTACTCATATGCATAGACATGTCACTCTACTACAATGCGTAGACTTAAATAACACTTACCGGCCGTCGTTCCTCATTGACGCCTTTCTGTCATAAACGGCACCCACACCTCATGTTATGCCCCAATATGCCAGGGGCTTCATAATATTTATGATATGGTAACAAAGTCTGACCACCTTTTCGGTCGCTCGGCACCCCGAACTTATAGCATATATGCATCAGCTCCGAATCATGTCTTGGGTCATTAGTTAGGTTTTCCCGACTCCCATGTTTTGGTACCTTATGTTCCGCTCTATCGGCTAAGGTAGCGCTGGGAGAACTACTGCGATTGTGTCCCGGTTCTTCCGGACGAGCACCTCAGTAGAGAAAGCCGAAAACTGACTGTCATGACACGACGAGAGCTGGTCGCTGTTCGAGAGGTTGTAAAATCTTTAAAGATTTATTCCGCATAATGCCATTATAAATGCAAAGTGCGACGGATCGGCCTTCCGATCAGGTGCCGATAGAGCACCTAGTACGGTCTTCCGAACACCGGGTGCTGCACCGACCATACTCGAATTCCTATGGCTAAGTGAGAGTGATAAAGCCCTATAGTCTGATTGCCTGGTTCGCGGTGAGTAACACCTCCTTAAAAGGACCCAACAATAGGATTAAAAGTGTTTAGGTATGTCCCGAACACCCCCGTACTTTTTACGAGGGGGCAGAAGCCGACGACTGGCCAACTCTCAGGATTTATATACACTAAACAGCCGCACAGGAAGAACAAAAAGTTCACATAAATAGGCAATAAATAATAAAAGTGCCATTATCCCGCATTACAAAGAATGGCATGACTGCCTTCAGGGAAATATAGTGTCTTTGGTACACTGATCCGCCACAAGGCGGGCTCCTTTCAGGACACCCTGATAGTCCAACTCGGGCTTGCGATGCTCCTTACCCTCCGGTGGTTTCTCAGTCATCAGCTTCTCAGCATCAAGCTTCCCCCAGTGCACCTTCGCACGGGAAAACGCCATGCATGCACCCTCTATGCAGACCGATCTCTTAATGACATCAAGCCGAGGGCAAGCTCCAACAATCCGCTTCACGAGTCCGAAGTAACTGCTTGGAATTGGCTCCGCGGGCCATAGCCGGACAACCAAGTCCTTCATGGCCAGCTCGGTCGCCTGGTGCAGTTCGACCAGCTGCTTCAGCTGATCGATAAAGGGCACCGGATAATTCGGTGCCAAATACTGCGACCAGAAATGCTTCTTCACAGACTTCTTCTCCTCAGTTTGGTAGAATTGGGCAGCATCTGATATGCTACGTGGCAGATCCGCAAATGCCCCTGGAGAAACAAGAATTCAGCTTGTCGCTTAGAGTTCCTCCCATTACTATGCAAAAACGGCCTTGAGTACAGAAGGCCTTACCAGCCGCAACCTTCCGGGCCTCTTGAATGTCCTTCAGAGCACCTCGGGCTCCTTCGCGAGCATCCTCTGCGGCTTGGAGAGCAAGGGCGAATTTGGATTCTTTCCCTACCAGACTCTGCTCCAAGGCCTCGCTTTTAGTCACGGCCTCCTGGAGCTCTCTTTCAGCCTCAATGACCCTATCCTCGTGCTTCTCACTAAGAGCCTGTTCGGCGACGGCCTTATTGTCGGCTTCGGCCACAGCCTTCCTCAGTGCCTCAATTTTGGCACTCGCCCCTAGAGCATACAATACAAATATTTTCGTCAGGCACAACTTCTAATTCGTGCTCAACTTATCACAAGGTTTCGACATACCTTGCTTGTCCTCCAACTGCTTCTTCACACGGCCAATTTCCTCTTCGGCCCATTCCAGACACTACTTTAGTTCGGACACCTCCGCACTATGAGCAGCGGTCATCTCTGCGGATGCCTGTTTTCAAACAAAGGGATACACGTCATTAACTGAGTCTCCTGCAAAGCAGATGATTTGATCCCCTATCCGGCTTTCTCTCCCTTTCGCTGGAAAGTGCATCAGGGGCTACTACTCATACCGTGATAATCTCCAAAAGGTTTCTAAAAACATACCTCAAAGCCCTTTATAAGGCTAAGGCAGGACTCATTCAGTCCGCTCTCGACGGACCGAATCTTTTCAATCACTGCATCCATGAGGGTGCGTTGCTCATCGATGATGGATGCACTCTTTAGCGCCATCGATAGGCCGCGCGGCAGCTCTACTTGGACAGAGGTTGCTGGCGGAGCGGGCGGGCCTCCCCCCATCAAAGGTAGCTGCTCACCCGATCCTGGGGCCCCAAAAGTCTCCAGGACCGTGTCCGACCGCGGGCCGAATCCAACATTTCCCCTGCCGTCGACAAACATGGGAGCCGCTGCTCCCATGTGTCCGGCCCCAGGGATATGCTCCCCCTAGTCCGGGCCCCGCTGAGACGACACTCCAGTGTTGCACCTAAGCTCCGAGGAAGGGCCCTCTGGAGGCGTCTCGCTCGCCAGGGCATCAGAGCTTAGCGAATCCTCCAATGAGGACTGTCCGGCGTGGGACCTCGCCGGGCTGTACAAAATGTGGCGACAGTTAAAACTACTACATCCTAATGACCTCGGGCACATAGGTGTGTGCGGGTTTCATATACTTACGACTTTACCAGGGGCTGGGCCCTGGGATCCCACTCCGGGCTGCTATCAACAACCATGGTGGACGCCTTGGGGAGGGGACCTTTCCCCCTCTTTAG
Organism: Triticum aestivum; assembly: GCF_018294505.1. Taxonomy (NCBI): domain Eukaryota; kingdom Viridiplantae; phylum Streptophyta; class Magnoliopsida; order Poales; family Poaceae; genus Triticum; species Triticum aestivum. Next base: position 649,760,623 of record NC_057810.1, read on the forward strand.
CGATTCAGCCTCCAGGGATGAGGAAGCCGTCCTTTTCTTCCCTCCCCCTATGGGGGACTCGTCTTCTTCCTCCTCCTCTTCATCTTCAGAGGGGAGATGGTCGTGGGAGTGTTCAGATTTTGTGTCCGAAGCATCGCGACAACGGAGGCCACTCCGGGTCTTCTTGACCTTCTCGGAAGCCTCTTTCTTCGGTGCCTTGTAAGGCGCTGGGACCAGCATCTTCGTCAGAAGAGGTCCGGCCGGTTCCTCCGGCAGTGGGGCTGGATAGTATGTCCACTCCACCTTTCTCGTCCATTCCCGGGATTATTATAGAAAACATGATAAAGGCATCTCCCTCAGGACACGTCAGCTAAAACATGGATAGACATAGCACAGCGATGACTTACCGGACTCGCAGAACGGGATAGTTGATACCCACGGTCCTCGACGGAGCCCGGCCACGGTTTGCCGGACTGAAGAGCACCTTCCAGATGTCCTTGTGGGAAGAGCCATAGAGCTCCCATAGCGTCTGGTGTTCGTCCGGGTCATATTTCCACAAACTGCAGGCTCGACGCTGGCAGGGGAGAACCAGGCGAACTAACATCACCTGGACTATGTTGACGAGTTTGACATCCTTGTCGACCATGCTCTGGATGCACGTCTGGAGCATTGACAGCTCGTCAGATGAGGACCGGTTCAGGATCTTCTCAGGCCAGGACGTGAGCTGCAATGGGGCTCCGGATCTGAATTCGGGAGCATCAGCCCACTTTTTACCGCGCGGTTCGGTGATATAGAACTACTGCTGCTGCCACTCCTTGACAGAATCATTGAAGGCACCGGTCGGCCATACGACCTTGAGCATCTTGCTCACCATGGCACCATCGCATTCGGCGTGCTCACCATTCACCACCTTGGGCTTCACGTTGAAGATTTTCAGCCATAAGCCAAAGTGGGGCGAAATACGGAGAAAAGCCTCACACACGACGACGAACATCGAGATGTTAAGGAAAGAATTGGGGGAAAGGCCATGGAAATCTATCCTGTAATAATACATGATGCTGCGAACAAATGGGTGGAGGGGAAACCCGAGCTCGCGGACAAAATGAGGAAGGAACCCGACCCTCTCGTGGGGCTCCGGAGTGGGGACGATCTGTCCCGCCGGTGGAAGACGGTGGCCGATTTTCTTGGCCAAGTACCCGACCTCTCGGAGCTTTTTGATATCCTTCTCTCGGACGGTAGAGGCCATCCATTTGCCTCCTGCTCCGGATCCGGACATCTTCGGAATCTCTCTCTTCGATGGAGAAGAAGAGTGCTTGGGCGCTAGGGCTCGAGCAGAAGGGAATGGACTAGCGAAAGGAAAAGGCGTGGAAAAAAAGGAAGAGACCTTATATCTTTATAGAGGCAGTAAAAAGCTTTTGCGCCTCCCCACTGGCCTGGTGGAACCCGCTCGTTCCCCACTCGCCGCAATTGACGGTGCGGTTGGACTACCCATACCCGTATTGATGAGAATCCCGTAATAAGGGGACACTATCTTTGCTTCGGCAAGACATGCAGAGGAAACCGCCTCGCAATATGCGCTGTGGCTGGTTGTGGGAAAACGATTCGAATAATAACCCGACCTTAGTGTCGTGTCATGTTGTCTAAAGTTGTCAGCAGATTACATTTGTAATATTATTCTCTGTGCGGTGGTATGCGAAGATCATCTTGCAGATCCGGACACGGTTTAAGTGTTCGATAATTACTTTGGTGTATTTAGAGATGGAACCCGCCTTGCAATGACGAAGACAAACTGCACGCTGGACTCATCGTTATTGAAGCTTGGTTCAGGGGCTACTGAGGGAGTCCTGGATTAGGGGGTATCCGGACAGCCGGACTATGTACATCGTCTGGACTATAGAAGCGTGAAGATACAAGACTCAAGACTTCGGACCATGTCCGGATGGGACTCTCCTTTGCATGGAAGACAAGCTTGGTGATTCGGATATTATATTTCCTTCCTTGTAACCGACTCCATGTAAACCCTAGCCCTCTCCGGTGTCTATATAAACCAGAGAGTTTAGTCCGTATGAGGATGATCACAACATTCATAATCATCATAGGGTAGCTTCTAGGGTTTAGCCTCTACGATCTCGTGGTAGATCAACTCTTGTAACACTTATATCATCAATATCAATCAAGCAGGAAGTAGGGTTTTACCTCCATCGAGAGGGCCCGAACCTAGGTAAACATTGTGTCCCTTGCCTCCTGTTACCATTAGCCTTTGACACATAGATTGGGTACCCCTACCCGAGATCCGCCGGTTTTGACACCGACAAGAGGGCTCACAATCACAAAAGATTTCTAGGATAGTATATTTATATGTGAATCTTCTATTCCCTTATTAATTCTTTCATGAGTTGCATCATTGGCTAATGCTCTGTTTGTCAATCTCTAATAAAAATTTCCTACTTATACTTTTCCTTATGTGGCGCTATCACCTACCATAGGATTAGTGTATGATATTGATTTATTTCCTTTCTTTCATTTTTTTTCTTCCTTTCTTATTTCTTTTCTTTATTTGCAACATGAAAGTAAAGAAAGCAAAACTTAGACTAACTTTATTATATACCTTGCACACGATCACGAGGATAGATCACTAAGCATACTCTCGAATAAGAAAGGGTCGAACTAACTTTATTTCATCTAAAGCAAAAATATCGAACTAAGATAAGTAAAAGAAAAAAGATAGTGGATGATGCGATACCGGGGCACCTCCCCCAAGGTTGACGAAGGCCAAGGGGAGTGTCCATACCCGATACTCAGTTCTCCTTTGGTGGTGAAGAAGCCTCTTCCTCCTCCTCGGCCAGCAGTGCTTGTGCTGCCACCGGGGATGGATTTATGGTAGCTTACTTGCTTGATAAACCTGACCAGGAACAACAAGAAAATAGAATAGAAGGTTTCTTTGCGATACGATGGTTAACCGGTTCGGGAAGTATATATAATTTTTTTATCTTGCAGGACAAGTATATAGAAGAAAAACAGAGTCCGGAAGGTGCCCAAGTGGGTATAACCCACATGGGTGCGCCAGGCATGCCTGGCGCGTCCTGGTGTCTTATGCCCACCAGGGGACATTTCCTGGGAGTTTCTTTACTTCCAAAATTCTAAATTATTCCAAAACTATCAAAAAATATTTTTGCGGATTTTTCGAAGACCGTTTACTTATCCTATCACGTATCTCCTTATTTTGATGATTCTGGGGTGTTCTGGAACGACTCTTTTATGTGTGAGGGAGTCCTGGATTAGGGGGTATCCGGACAGCCAGACTACATACTTTGGCCGAACTGTTGGACCGTGAAGATACAAGACTCAAGACTTCGTCCCGTGTCCGGATGGGACTCTCCTTTGCGTGGAAAACAAGCTTGGCGATTCGAATATTATATTTCCTTCTTTGTAACCGACTCCATGTAAACACTAGCCCTCTCCGGTGTCTATATAAACCAGAGAGTTTAGTCCTTAGAGACAGAATCATAATCATCATAGGCTAGCTTCTAGGGTTTAGCCTCTACGATCTCGTGGTAGATCAACTCTTGTAACACTCATATCATCAATATCAATCAAGCAGGAAGTAGGGTTTTACCTCCATCGAGAGGGCCCGAACCTAGGTAAACATTGTGTCCCTTACCTCATGTTACCATTAGCCTTAGATGCACAGATCAGGACCCCCTACCTGAGATCCGCCTATTTTGACACTGACATTGGTGCTTTCATTGAGAGTTCCTCTATGCTGTCGCTGCAAGGCTTGATGGCCCGTCTCGTTGTCAAGGACAACATCACCTCTGGGGGAGCTCTGGCTATAGGCCAAACTCTCCGACTAGGTGGCTTCATCATGGCCGCCCAATCGGCTGTCGCGCCGACGATGACCTCTCGGGTCATCACGAATAGCCTCCACGTCAATTCGGAACTCGCCGAATAGATGGATCCAATGGAGCTCTCTTCCCTTAATGAGCTCTTGGATTGCATCGCCGCTCTGGGAGTCGCTACAGACTATGACCGGATTGGGCTTAAACCTGACCAGAGGGATATTAAATCCCCGCCGGTCACCCATGAGATAGCGGTAGTGGAGGAGCCACATATGGACCGTCCCTCTATTGTGAGGACAAACTATGTCCGGATCACCGAGCTCTCTGAGCCGGATACTCATTCGCAGGAGGAAACAACCCAGATCCCGAGCTTAGAATCGGGCAACGGGCTGGAGAAATCGGGCAACATCCCAGAAGCCGAGCTGTCGAGCCCGGGAGCTCCTTTGCCCCTGGGTGTTAGATCGGATCAGAATCCAGATTCAACTATGCCCACCCACCCAAACTTAAGCCGTCTCTCCCATATCAGACAAGAGCCCCAAGAGACAGTACATCGCTACTGGGCCATATTCCTCCTTGTGCTAAACAAGGTAACAGACTATCGTGAGGAGGAGGCAATCTCACTTTTCTGCAAAAATTGCACGAACAAAGGGATCCTTAATGCTATAAGTCGCCGTGACATAGTACACTTTGCTGACTTAGCAGCCATAGTACAGAAGTACCGTGTGATGGAAAGCGCCTGGAAAGCCCAAACAGAATTTTGGGATAGTCCGGCTCTCACCAAAACCTTTGTCCGAACTAAACGGGTGAACTCTCGTAAGTCAGCCGATCCAATCCCCAAGAAACCAAAGCCTTCCCCAGGGCGTGGAACCGTATTGGAAGAATGGCTCAATAGGCCATGTAAACTCCACAGCCTGCCGGACACTACACCAACACATAGCCTTAGAGCATGTTGGATACTCCGGCAGGTAGCAAAAAGTGGCGAGGATCTTCTTGTAAGCCATAAAGCAGAACAACATCCCGCCAAAGAAAACAGTACGGTACTGACATTCTTCGAGACTTTCGCTTAACAGGCGCAAGCGAGCCCATCGAAATCTCGCTGAAACTTACCACGTGGCAAAAATAAACCCGTGGAACGACACTGCTATAACTTTTAGTGCCAGTGACAAACCCCAATTCCAGACAGTCCGGGCACCTGCCGCATTGGTCCTTAGCCCAATCATGGACGGCTTTTGGCTCACTAAAGTACTGATGGACGGCGGAAGTGGACTAAACTTGATCTATGAAGAAACACTCAGCAAGATGGAAATGGACAAAAGTCTCATTGAGCAGAGCGGCATAACCTTCAGGGGAATCATCCCTAGTCGGGAGGCACGGTGTGCGGGAAAAATCACACTCGATGTAGTATTTGGCACCCCACAAAATTACAGGTCCGAAGAAATCACATTCCAAGTGGCTCCTTTCAGCAGTGGATACCACACCCTTTTAGGGCGGGACGCATTTGCAAGCTTTCAAGCTATACCCCATTACGGATACATGAAGCTTAAAATGCCCGGACCCAATGGAATCATCACTCTAGCCAGTGACCCGGACGTCGCACTCCATGCCGAAAATAAAATTGGAGCACTTGCCCTGGATGCATTATCCAAAGTCGTAGCGGCCGAAGAACTAACAACGCTGCACACCATAGTGGACAGGGACGACGTGATACTCGACAAACGACCCAAGTCCACATCATTTAAACCCGCAGACGAGATAGTTAAATTCCAGGTCCATCCAACGGACCCCATGAAGACAGCTTCCATTGGGACACAGGTAAGCCCCACAAGTGGCTTACGTTCGATAACCTCTGGACATACGATATCAAGCTAAACCCGGAAAAATGTGTTTTCGGCGTGCCCTATGGGAAGCTGCTCGCCTTCATTGTTTCCAATAGAGGAATTGAAGCGAATCTGGCAAAAATACGAGCTCTGTCGAAGTTGGCTATCCCAACAGACCTCAAGCATATCCAGAAATTAGCTGGATGCGTGGCGGCCTTAAGCCGCTTTATCTCCCGATTAGGAGAAAATGCATTACCTCTTTACCGCCTTCTTCGGCGCACCGAACACTTCGTGTGGATGGATGCAGCCGCGGCCGGACTAGACGAAATAAAGACCTTATTAGCCAGTAATCTAGTCCTAATAGCGCCAAATACTGGTGAACCTATGCTATTGTACATAGCTACAACACATCAAGTTGTAAGCGCAGTGCTCGTCGTCGAACGAGAGGCTAACGGATAAAAATTCCCGCTCCAGAAGCCGGTATATTACGTATCCACGGTCCTCACCCATGCAAATCCCGATACCCACACTATCAAAAGATAGCATACGCAGTCTTCATGGCATCCTGGAAGCTACGACACTACTTCCAAGAGTGTTCGATCACGTGGCCTCCGAAGTACCACTCAACGACATAATAAATAACCGCGACGCTACATGCCAGATTGCTAAATGGGCCATCGAGCTCCTTCCGTTCGACATAACATACAAACCACAACGGGCCATTAAATCGCAAGTACTGTCTGACTTTGTCGCCGAATGGACAGAAGCCGAACTCCCTAAAGAGTACGGCGCGTACTCTAACTGTATCATGCACTTCGACGACTCTAAAATGCTGGCCGGATTGGGAGCAGGTGTAGTCCTGACGTCTCCCACCAGAGACATGGTCCAATACATACTCCAAATATTATACATAGACTCCAACAACGCAGCCGAATACGAGGCTCTGTTGCAAGGTTTTCAGATGGTAGTCTCTATGGGCATTCAACGCCTGGAGGTACGCGGGGTTTCAAACCTAGCAATATCACAAATAAACGAAGACTTTGATGCCAAGGATCCGAAAATGGCGGCCGATCGTAATGCCGTCCTCAAAATGTCAGCTCGGTTCGAGGGGGTCAAATTCCACCATGTGGCTCGAGAAAACAATCAAGCGGCGGATATCCTCACCCGCGTCGGTGCTAAACGTGACCCTGTCCAACCTAACATATTCCTGGAAAGGCTGTTCAAGCCATTCGTGGTATGGGAAGGGGAGTCTGGCAAGACTAGCACAGATCCGAATACACCCCCAGATTCCTAACCATCAGACGTAATCGGAGGCTCCGCCACCGAAATAACACCTTCGGCCCATGAAATCATGGCTATAATCGCCTCGTGGACCGAGCCTTTCTTGGCCTACCTAAATAGGCAGGAGCTCCCCAAGGACCAAAATGAAGCACATTGCATCGTGCGACACTCCAAAGCCTACAAAGTCCATGAGGGAGAACTCTATAAGAAAAGCGCGACCGGAGTGCTCCAGAGATGCATCTCCGAAGAAGAAGGGCGGCAGCTCTTGGCTGAAATCCATGCCGGACTCGGCGGACACCACGCTGCGGCTCGGGCACTTGTCAGCAAGGATTTTCGCACAAGCTTTTATTGGCCTACAGCCCGAGCAGACACACAAGACCTTGTTCAACACTGCGTCGGTTGCCAGCTCTTTGCCAATCAGAGCCACATGCCCCCTACCACTCTCCAAACAATCCTTATCACTTGGCCCTTCGTGGTCTGGGGACTGGATATGGTCGGACCCCTTAAAGGGGGAAGCCATAAGAAAAATACTTGTTGGTCATGGTGGACAAGTTCACCAAATGGATAGAAGCCAAACCAGTCAAAACGGCCGAATCCGGACCAATGATAGACTTCATATCCGGGATCGTACACCGATACGATGTCCCCCACAGCATCATCACTAACAATGGCTCAAACTTCACAGCCAATGAAGTGAAAACCTGGTGCGGCAACATGGGCATTAAGCTCGATTACGGCTCCGTCTACCATCCCCAAACAAACGGCTAGGTCAAACGTGCAAACGGTCTCATCATGAGCGGCATCAAACCCAGACTAGTGCGTTCCCTGACAAAATTGGACACGCACTGGGTCGAGGAGCTCGACTCCGTACTCTAGGGGCTGCGGACGACGCCGAATCGCACCACCGGATACACACCATTTTTTATGGTATATGGCACAGAAGCAGTACTACCCTGCGATATAATACATGATTCACCTCATGTACGCATGTATGAAGAGAAGGAAGCCGAGCTAGACCGACAGGACAACTTAGATGCCCTGGAGGAGGAGCGCGACGTTGCAAAGGCCCGTTCCGCATTCTATCAGCAGCATGCTCGACGGTACCAAAGCAGAGAAGTGCGGGCCAGAACTTATAATATTGGCAAACTCGTTCTACGCCCACCGGAGAAGAAGAAGGACAAGCTCAAACCTAAGTGGGAGGGTCCCTTTGTTATTGACAAAGTTCTCACCGGAGGAGCGTACCGCCTGCGTAATGCATCCGATAACAGACTCGAGCTGAACCCATGGAAGGCGGCCAGACTCCGGAGATTCTACGCCTAACACCGAACTCAGTGTTCGTCTCCTTACCACTCCTTTTTCATTATGTTCCTCCCCTTTTTCCTTTCTCGTTCTTTTTCATTCTTCACACAAATTACTGAAAACAGTGCGGATGCTCGGATCGCTCCGACCGCACTATGTGTGTAAGTCATACCTGGGGGCTTCCTATATGGAAGCTAAATATAATTGCTTTCATGGCTTCTTGCTTATCACATATGCGTTCTTTTTCCATATGTGCCTTTTCTTCACCATTATATGCATCGATATGACTTAAGATGTGGCCATGCTGGGTTGCCTGGCTCTTGTCTTTATGCCCTACGTTCCCGTTAATTCGGCTAGGGCATAAGGGGAGCACCTCTGCGATTGTTACTGCCGGTTGAGCCAGATGTGTACCTCAGACTGGGTGAAGCCGAAAGCTAGCGTTCTTAAGGGAATATTCGGTCAGTGAACAAAAGATGTTCCTTTTTTTTATCACAACGTGAACCCCGAGAAGTTTTTTTTATCCTGCGTCTCTGTTCGCAGTCCGGATATGTACATTGATGCATGCGCACCCAGGGAAAGGAACCCCTAATGGAACTATTCTCCCTGGAAGATGTTTCTTACTATCCACGTAATATAACATAACTAGTTGGGTACTCTTCTGTTCAAGCACCTATGACCCCTACGCCTGGTTTCCACGCATACCCCGGTTCTGCATAACTGGGCGGGTATTCGGATACACCCCGGACTGTCGAATCCAGGGGCTGAAGCGAAAAGGTCCGCCATGGCAAATGATTTTAATCCGGCTAGGGACTACATATGTCCATTGAATTACATAGTCACTTGGACTGGCTATATTCTTCCTCTATACCATCCAACAGGCTATCTAGCTTACAATCCTGTTGGGAATACTTTGTGGCTAACGCTACTTGGTCATACACACCAGACTCACGGGAATTTCTTGCCCATCTGGCCCGGCCGGTCCGACTTTGGCCATATGGTTCAGGTCAAGATTGGTGTAGCGCGTCTTCACCATGGCCCAGGCTTCTCTTGCACCTTGTCATCAGGCTGACATCTTCCACAATCAGAAGCGCCGCCGTGCTCCTTGGAGCATATCCACGAGCCCCCCATGCCTTGTGGCAGGGAAGTGGATGGACACAAGGCCTGGGCAATACCCTGCATGACCTGCCGAGCTCGCTCGTGCAATTGTGAGAGGTCTTGCAGTAGATCACCCGCGGACGCGGGAATCTCCTCTTCAGGACGGCCCATCAGCATACCTATAGATATAAACTCTTTTAATATGCTTCCTCATCGAGCGGTCCTACAGTTCATCTAGGCACTTACCATAAATGCCGCGACGCAGCCTTCTGTTCTCCTTCACGGAGTCTGCCAGCTGAGCACAAACATCTCCTAATTCGACGCCCAGCCGGACATTGGCATCTTGAAGATTGTTCTTCTCCTGCCTAACTTGCGTAAGAATACGCTCGCCAGCTTTTAGCTGCCTTTGGAGATGTGACTCGTCACCTCCTACGACCTCCGGATTCACCCCGGGATTGTCTGCAGAATTCTCTGTTGGACTTATCATACAAGCCACTTACTAACTGGTACGTTTTCATACAATTGAGACAAATGTTACCAAATGAGGCCTTCTTGGATTCCTCTAGCTTGGAAACCGTGGCCCTCAGCTGGGTCTTGCACTCCTCCAGCTCTCGAGACAATTGTTCATTCTTATCTACAAGGACCTGTGCATAAATTGATCCTTAAAACAGTTGTACCAACTGTTTCAATTCTCAGGGGCTACTGCTATACATGCTTATCAAATTTTCTTACCCGTATGTCTTTGGCATACTGGTCCGTCGCACGGGCAAGCCCGCCTTGAGCAGCTCGGATATATGGGTCTCCCGAATTGAAGGCATTAAATGCCTCTTCAGAAAAGATGTTGCGAAGTACGACCCGTCGGCGCCGGTGATTCATAGCACCCTATACTTCGGAATTCGTGGCGGAGAGCATATCCGCATCCTCTGTTGGAGGACAATTCGGCATCGGCCCCGTGTCCGCTTCCTCCCTCGAAGCCGGTCCTGGAATCCGTCTGGTGGAGGCGTGATTGGCAGGATCTCCGGATATAGTCCGACTATTCCTCTTTCTGCCAGGACACAAAGGATGCTGTCACATTTCAAACACAATAATCACAGAGCAGGTTTTTACCATACCTCTGTAGCGGCATTTCGGCCCTAACTGCCTTCCTCTTAAACCTGCCCGATTCGGACGCCCTTTGCCGACGAGCCCCTAGGGGCTCGGCGTCGCGTTCTGACTGTCGTCTCTACAAAAATACGATATTCCAGGTATTAGGCATGACATCAGAAAGAATTCCTCTTCAGAGGATAGGTTTTTTTAGCTTTGCTTACATGCGATGCAGGTAGCAGTCCGGGATAGTCGGCAATAATAGCCACTGAGGCACCAACGCAGTTCGCCTGATAAAATGTCCCGTTGATGAGCTCCACAGTAATATCCAGGTCTTATTCGAGTCCTAGATTGAAGGCCCTTCTGGGGTCCTCTGGCTGCGGGGAGGGGCTGGAGAATCCTCCTACGGCCCTCCTCAGTTCCTGCTCAGAAATATTGAGGTAAATAACTTTGACGAAGGATGCCAGAATGAATGAAGCGGGGGGGAAGAGTGACGACTTACCCAGCTTGGGGGGCTATACATAGAAAACCCATCCCGCGGTTTAAGAAGGAATTCTTCCTCTTCTCCTTTATACAAATCAGACAATATTCTCGCCAGAGCAGTGGCGGAGTCCGGACCCTTACGACCACAATGGGTGGCATCATCTTCCCCGTTGTAGTGCCACATGGGCTTCCCCCGATACTGAAGCGGCTGCACTCCCCGCATTATACATATTGCCATAATCTCGACTATTGTCAGCCCTGATTTGGCCAGTAACTTTATCCTGTTCATTAGGAAGTGTACTTCTCTGGTATCCCCCTCATGGGGGCCCCGAGGGCGCCAACTTTGGTGTGCCTTCGACGGAGCATTGCTGAACTCAGGGAGACCTGTCCGGACTGGATCCGGAAGGGGAACGTCATCGACATAAAACCACTCCAAGGGCCAGTTCTCCGGTGCCTTCTTGGGAGTACCGGATAGGTATCCGGTCTCGGCGACGCGCCATACTTCGGCTCCGCCCACTTGATATATGGATTCCCCCTGGTTGCGAGGGACGAGGCAGAACAACTTCTTCCATAACTTGAAGTGAGCCTCGCATCCTAGAAATGGTTCACAAAGGGCGACAAATCCTGCTATGTGCAGCACAGAGGCAGGGGTGAAGTTTTGCAACTAGAGGCCGTAGAACTCCAGGAGCCCGCGAAGGAATGGGTGGATTGGAAACCTGATGCCTCTCAGTAGATGCAGGATGAGGCATATTCGCTCCCCCGGGGATGGATTAGGAGATCTCTCCGCTTGCTCCCCGCCATTATAGGTGGCTAGTCCGGCTCGGACGGGGACCATGAACGCCGGTGGAAGAAACCCCTGGGTCTGCAGCTCTTTTAAGCGGTTTTGAGGAACAGAACATTCTTCCCAGTCACCTGGCCTAGAGCTACGGGAACGAGAGGAGGAGCTGCGACGACCGGCCATGCTAGAATGATTCTTTTTGGGCGCGCTCTATCGGGTGCTCGCTCAAGGGAAGAAGATGGAGTTTGGATCTGAGAATCCCCGTCCCTTCAAATAGACGGTTTTAGATTGCAGGACCGGGGAGGCAAATGCAAAAATGCCCCGGCTCCTCGTATTCGCTCGACACGTGGAGATGGTCATTATTGAAGCACAGAAGCCGATGAGTACAACATTGATGGGAAGTCGGACAACGTTCGTTACAACAAGTACTTTGGAGTATTCGGAGATGGAACCCGCCTTGCAATGCCGAAGACAAACTGCATGCTGGACTCATCGTCATTGAAGCCTGGTTCAGGGGCTACTGAGGGAGTCCTGGATTAGGGGGTATCCGGATAGACGGACTACATACTTTGGCCGGACTGTTGGACCGTGAAGATACAAGACTCAAGACTTCGTCCCGTGTCCGGATGGGACTCTCCTTTGCGTGGAAGACAAGCTTGGCGATTCAGATATTATATTTCCTTCTTTGTAACGGACTCCATGTAAACCCTAGCCCTCTCCGGTGTCTATATAAACCGGAGAGTTTAGTCCTTAGAGACAGAATCATAATCATCATAGGCTAGCTTCTAGGGTTTAGCCTCTATGATCTCGTGGTAGATCAACTCTTGTAGCACTCATATCATCAATATCAATCAAGCAGGAAGTAGGGTTTTACCTCCATCGAGAGGGCCCGAACCTGGGTAAACATTGTGTCCCTTACCTCCTGTTACCATTAGCCTTAGACGCACAGATCGGGACCCCCTACCCGAGATCCGCCGATTTTGACACCGACAATGTGTTCTTCCCATGTCAAAGTTTGGATAATATTACTTTCAACATTGATAGGCGTACCTGAGTATGCTTTATTGCCCGTTGACAACCTTCAGGTTAGTGCATTCAAAATTATTTATTTTGATGGCTCCAGACCGGTAAACCTCCTTGATGACATATGGGCCTTCCCATTTCGAGAGGAGCTTTCCTGCAAAAAATCTAAAATGAGAGTTGTACAAAAGAACATATTCTATGACTTTGCACTCATGCTTTTGGATTCTTTTGTCATGCCATATTTTAATTTCCTCTTTGAATAATTTTTCATTTTCATAAGCCTGGGTTCTCCATTCATTTAAAGAGTTAATATCAAATAACCTCTTTTCACTGGCAAGTCTGAAATCATAGTTGAGTTCTTTAACTGCCCAGTATGCTTTATGTTCTAACTCAAGAGGCAAATGACAAGCTTCTCCATAAACCATTTTATAAGGAGACATCCTCATAGGATTTTTATATGCTGTTCTATAAGTGCAAAGTGCATCATCTAATTTCTTAGACCAATTCTTCCTGGACCTATTGACAGTCTTTTGCAAAATTAATTTTATTTCCCTATTGCTAAGTTCAACTTGACCACTAGACTGAGGATGATAAGGTGATGCAATTCTATGATTAACATCATACTTGGCAAGCATTTTACGAAAAGCACCATGAATAAAGTGTGAACCACCATCAGTCATTAAATATCTAGGGACTCCAAACCTTGGGAAAATAACTTCCTTAAGCATTTTAATAGAGGTGTTGTGATCATCACTACTAGTTAGAATAGCTTCTACCCATTTAGTAACATAATCAATAGCAACCAAAATATGTATATACCCATTAGAGGAAGGAAAGGTCCCATGTAATCAAATCCCCAAACATAAAATGGTTAAACAACAAGTGAGTAATTCATAGGCATTTCTTGATGCTTACCAATATTACCTATTCTCTGGCACTCATCACAAGATGAGACAAACTTACGGGCATCCTTGAAGAGAGTAGGCCAATAAAATTCAGATTGCAATACCTTGTGAGCAGTTCTATCTCTAGCATGATGCCCTCCATAAGCCTCGGAGTGACATTTCCGTAGGATTTGTCCTTGTTCATGCTCAGGTACACAACGTATAATAATACCATCTACTCCTTCTTTATAAAGATGTGGGTCATCCCAAAAGTAATGTCTTAAATCATAGAAGAATTTTTTTCTTTTGTTGGTATTTAAAGCTAGGAGGTAAATATTTAGCAAAATGTAATTAGAATAATTAGCATACCAAGGAGTACTATTAGCAACATTTATTGCACTTAACTACTCATCAGGAAAACTATCATCAATAGGTAGTGGGTCATCAAGCACATTTTCAAGCCTAGACAAGTTATCTGCTATGGGGTTCTCAGCTCCTTTTCTATCAATAATATGTAAATCAAATTCTTGTAACAAGAGAACCCAATGAATAAGTCTAGGTTTAGCATCTTTCTTTTCCATAAGATATTTAACAGAAGCATGGTCTGTGTGAACAATTACTTTGGAATCAACAATATAAGGTCTAAATTTATCATAAGCAAACACCACTGCTAAAAATTCTTTTTCAGTAGTAGCATAATTTCTTTGAGCATTGTCTAGAGTTTTACAAGCATAATGAATAACATTCAATTTCTTATCAACTCTTTGTCCTACAATAGCACCAACAACATAATCACTAGCATCACACATAATTTCAAAAGGCAAGTTCCAATCAGGTGGTTGAACAATAGGTGCAGAAATTAAGGCTTTCTTGAGTGTTTCAAAGGCTTCTAAACAATCATCATCAAAAACAAAAGGAACATCCTTTTGCAAAAGACTAGTGAGAGGCCTAGAAATTTTAGAGAAGTCTTTAATAAATATCCTATAGAAACCATCATGACCTAGGAAACTACTAATACCTTTGATGTCCTTAGGACATGGCATTTTCTCAATTGCATCAACCTTAGCTTGGTCCACTTCAATACATCTTTCAGAAATTTTATGACCCAAGACAATGCCCTCATTAACCATAAAGTGGCACTTCTCACAATTCAAGACAAGATTTGTTTGTTCACATCTCTGCAAAACTCGCTCAAGATTGCTTAAACAATCATCAAAGGACTTCCCATAAACAGAAAAGTCATCCATGAAAACCTCAACAATCTTTTCACAAAAGTCAGAGAATATAGCAATCATATGCTACCTCTTGAGAACTGTCTTGGTTTTCCCTTGAAGAGGAAAGGGTGATGCAGCGGTAGCGCAAGTATTTCCCTCAGTTTTTGAGAACCAAGGTATCAATCCAGTAGGAGGCTCCTCAGAAGTCCCTCGTACCTACACAAACAAACAAGAACCTCGCAACCAACATGATAAAGGGGTTGTCAATCCCTTCACGGTAACTTGCGGAAGTGAGATCTGATAGAGATAATAAGATACGATAAATATTTTTGGTATTTTTATGATATAGATTGGAAAGTAAAGATTGCAAAATAAAGATAGATGGAAACTTATATGATAAAAGATAGGCCCGGGGGCCATAGGTTTCACTAGTGGCTTCTCTCAAGATAGCATAAGTATTACAGTGGGTGAACAGATTACTGTCGAGCAATTGATAGAAAAGTGCATAGTTATGAGATTATCTAGGCATGATCATGTATATAGGCATCATGTCCGCGACAAGTAGACCGAAACGATTCTGCATCTACTACTATTACTCCACACATCAACCAACTCCTGCCTGCATCTAGAGTATTAAGTTCATAAGAACAGAGTAACACATTAAGAAGGATGACATGATGTAGAGGGATAAACTCAAGCAATATGATATAAAGCCCATCTTTTTATCCTCGATGGCAACAATACAATACGTGCCTTGCTGCCCCTGCTGTCACTGGGAAAGGACACTGCAAGATTGAACCCAACGCTAAGCACTTCTCCCATTGCAAGAAAGATCAATCTAGTAGGCCAAACCAAACTTATAATTCGAAGAGACTTGCAAAAATAACCAATCACACATAAAAGAATTCAGAGGAGATTCAAATATTTCTCATAGATAAACTTGATCATAAACCCACAATTCATCAAATCTTGACAAACACACCGCAAAAAGAGTTACATCGAATAGATCTCCAAGAAGATCGAGGAGAACTTTGTATTGAGATTCTAAGAGAGAGAAGAAGCCATCTAGCTAATAACTATGTACCCTAAGGTCTATGGTAAACTACTCACAACTCATCGGAGAGGCCTTGGTGATGATGTAGAGGCCCTCTATGGTCAATTCCCCCTCCAGCGGAGCGCCGGCAAAGGCTCCAAGATTGGATCTCGCGGATACAAAAGGTTGTGGCGGTGGAAATAGTTTTTCGTGGTGCTCCTGGATGTTCTCGGGGTACATGGATATATATAGGAGGAAGAAGTAGGTCGGTGGAGCCACGAGGGGCCCACGAGGGTGGGGGCGCGCCCACCCCTAGGGTGCGCCCTCCTGCCACGTGGCTTCCTCGTCTGCTGCTTGACGTCCACTCCAAGTCTCCTGGATTGCGTTTGTTCCAAAAAGATCGCTCCCGAAGGTTTCATTCTGTTTGGATCCATTTGATATTCCTTTTCTTCGAAACACTGAAATAGGCAAAAAAACAGCAATTCGAGCTGGGCCTCCGGTTAGTAGAATCAAATTAACTATCACCTAAAAATTCGGGCTGGGCCTCCGGTTTCTGTGATTTACGAAAATTATTCTCGTGCGCGCAAAAGTTTCAGTTTTTCAGCAGAATCAAATTAACTATCACCGTAGGTTGTCCTATAGGTTCTACTTGGCACAAACACTAATTAAAACATAAAACCACATCTGTACATAAGCTAGATGATTTATTTATTACTAAACAGAAGCAAAAAGCAGGAAACAAAAATAAAATTAGGTTGCCTCCCAACAAGCGCTATCGTTTAACGCCCCTAGCTAGGCATAAAAGCGAGAATAGATCTACGTATTGCCATCTTTGGTATTCAACTCATAAGTGGCTCTCATAATAGATTCATAAGGTAATTTGAATTTCTTTCTAGTAAAGTGTTCCATGCCTTTCCTTAATGGAAATTAGAATCTAATATTCCATTCCTTCATATCAATAATTGCACCAATCATTCTAAGGAAAGGTCTACTAAGAATAATAGGACATGAAAGATTGCAATATATATCAAGAACGATAAAATCTACGAGCACATAATTCCTATTTGCAATAATAAGAACATCATTAATCTTTCCCATAGGTTTTTTAATGGCGGAATCCGCAAGGTGCAAGTTTGAAGAGTAATCATCAAAATCATGGAAACCTAGCACATCACATAAAGTTTTTGGAATCGTGGAAACACAAAGCATAGCATTCATGATATTTAATTTTAATTTTTATAGTAGGTTCCCACTCATCATAAAGTTTTCTAGGTATAGAAACTTCCAATTCAAGTTTTTCTTCATAAGATTGCATCAAAGCATCAACGATATGTTTGGTAAAAGCTTTATTTTGAATATAAGCATGAGGAGAATTCAACATGGATTGCAACAAGGAAATACAATATATTAAAGAACAATTATCATAATTAAATTCCTTGAAATCCATAATAGTGGGTTCAATGCTATGTAAAGTTTTGACCTCTCCAATCCCACTTTTACCAATTTTAGCATCAAGATCTAAAAACTCTGAATCATTGGGACGCCTTTTAACTAAAGTTGACTCATCTCCAGTCCCATCATTATTAAGATTCATATTTCAAAACAAAGATTTAATAGGGGACACATCAATAAATTTTAGATCTTCATCATTATTTTCATGGAAACTAGAAGAACACGCTTTTACAAAGCAATCTTTCTTAGCACGCATCCTAGCGGTTCTTTCTTTGCACTCATCAATGGAAATTCTCATTGCTTTGAGAGACTCATTGATATCATGCTTAGATTGAATAAATCTAAGCTTCAAAGAATCAACATCAAGAGAAAGTCTATCAACGTTCCTAGCCAATTCATCAATTTTAAGCAATTTTTCTTCAAGCAAAGCATTGAAATTCTTTTGAGAGATCATAAATTCTTTAACACTATTCTCAAAATCAGAGGGCATCTTATTAAAATTTCCATAAGAGTTTTTGTAGGAATTACCATAATTATTAGAGGAATTACTAGGAAACGGCCTAGAATTAGAGTTTCCTCTATATGCATTGTTACCAAAATTATTCCTACCAACAAAATTCACATCCATAGATTCATTATTATTCTCAATCAAAGTAGACAAAGGAATATCATTAGGATCATAGGAGCACTCTTAGTACCAAACAATTTCATAAGTTCATCCATCTTTCCACTCAAAACATTAATTTCTTCTATTGCATGAACTTTCTTACTAGTAGATCTTTCGGTGTGCCATTGAGAATAATTAACCATAATATTATCAAGGAGTTTAGTAGCTTCTCCTAAAGTGATTTCCATAAAAGTGCCTCCCGCGGCTGAATCTAAAAGATTTCTAGAAGCAAAATTCAATCCGGCATAAATTTTTTGTATGATCATCCATAAATTCAAACCATGCATGGGGCAATTGCGAATCATTAATTTCATTCTCTCCCAAGATTGTGCAACATGCTCATGATCAAGTTGTTTAAAATTCATAATATCGTTTCTAAGAGAGATGATCTTAGCGGGAGTAAAATACTTAGAGATAAAAGCATCTTTGCACTTATTCCATGAATCAATACTATTTTTAGGCAAAGGCGAAAACGAAGTTTTAGCATGATCTCTAAGTGAAAACGGAAATACCTTCAATTTAACAATATCATTATTCGTATCTTTCTTCTTTTGCATATCACACAAATCAACAAAGTTGTTTAGATGAGTAGCGGCATCTGCTACGTATCCGTCGTATCTATAATTTTTGATTGTTCCATGCCAATATTCTACAATTTCCATATACTTTTGGCAACTTTTTATACTATTTTCGGGACTAACATATTGACCTAGTGCCCAATGCGAGTTCCTGTTTGTTGCATGTTTTATGTTTCACAGAAACCCCATATCAAACGGAGTCCAAACGGATAAAAACGGACGAAGATTCTTTTGGAATATTTATGATTTTTGGGAAGTAAAATCAACGCGAGACGGTGCCCGAGGTGGCCACGAGGCAGGGGGCACGCCTGCCTACCCTGGGCACTCCCCTGACCCTCGTGGGCCCCTCGTAATATGGTTGCTTCTCTTCTTTGGATGCAAGAAAGCTAATTTTTGGAAAAAGTCTGGGTGAAGGTTTCAATCCAATCGGAGTTACGGATCTCCAGGTATAAAAGAAACGGTGCCAGGGCAGAATCCCAGAATGCAGAAATAGAGAGAGACAGATCCAATCTCGGAGGGGCTCTTGCCCCTCCCATGCCATGGGAGCCAAGGACAAGAGGGGAAACCCTTCTCCCATATAGGGAGAAGGTCAAGGAAGAAGAAGAAGAAGAAGGTGGGCTCTCTCCGCCTTGCTTCCGGTGGCGCCGGAACGCCGCGGGGGGCCATCATCATCACCGCGATCTACACCAACACCTCCATCATCTTCACCAAGATCTCCATCACCTTCCCCCATCTATATTCAGCGGTCCACTCTCCCGCAACCCGCTGTACCCTCTACTTGAACATGGTGCTTTATGCTTCATATTATTATCCAATGATGTGTTGCCATCCTATGATGTCTGAGTAGATTTTCATTGTCCTATCGATGAATGATGAATTGCTATGATTGGTTTAATTTGCTTGTGATTATGTTGCTGTCCTATTGTGCCCTCCGTGTCATGCAAGCGTGAGGGATTCCCTCTGTAGGGTGTTGCAATATGTTCATGATTCACTTATAGTGGGTTGCTTGAGTGACATAAGCATAAACCCGAGTAAGGGGGTTATGGCGTATGGGATAAAGGGGACTTGATGCTTTAATGCTATGGTTGGGTTCTACCTTAATGATCTTTAGTAGGTGCGGATGCTTGCTAGAGTTCCAATCATAAGTGCATATGATCCAAGAAGAGAAAGTATGTTAGCTTATGCCTCTCCCACATAAAACTTGCTACCGGTCTAGTAAAGTAGTCAATTGCTTAGGGACAATTTCACAACTCCTACCACCACTTTTCCACACTCGCTATATTTACTTTATTACTTCTTTATCTAAACAGCCCCTAGATTATATTTATGTTCTCTTTATTATCTTGCAAACCTATCCAACAACACCTACAAAGTACTTCTAGTTTCATACTTGTTCTAGGTAAAGCGAACACTAAGTGTGCGTAGAGTCGTGTTAGTGGAAGATAGGACTTGAGAGAATATTTGTTCTACCTTTAGCTCCTCGTTGGGTTCGACACTCTTACTTATCGAAAGAGGCTACAATTATCCCCTACACTTGTGGGTTATCAAGACCTTTTTCTGGAGCCGTTGCCGGGAGTCATAGCGTGAGGTGAATATTCTCGTGTGTGCTTGTTTGCTTTATCACTAAGTAATTTTTATTTGTTGTTCTTAGTTGTTTTCTATCTTTAGTTATGGGTAGGAAACACAAGATACCAAAAAAAATTAGTTGTACCTACTGAACCAATGGTTGAAGAACCACTCAAAATCTATCACACTCCTGAAGCTTTTTACTTGGATCATCTTCGATCCCTTTGTGCTCGTGCTGAAACCCCCACTAGCTTAGTTGAGGGAAAATCTTTAGATGAGCATGCTTGTTATGTGTGACACCGTATATCTGAAAAAGGGAAACTTTTACTGGATCAAATTCATTGTTTGCAATGCTATTCTTGGAATTTATGTGAAATATATGATGTTACTTGTTGTTCTGAAAACCCTAAGAAATACCTTCCCTACGAATGTGAGTTTAGTGATAATGGAATCGTACCTTCATATGCTAAGGGTGTTTATAATTACTATGATGTTCAACAAATTGAAGAATTTGTTGCTTTTAAGGGTCTTATGAAATTGCTTCTTTGATTGAAAAGTATGATGCCACTCTTTACAAATCTGAAAATTTTGCCATACTTGAATATTGTTATGATAATTATGCTTCTGATTCTATGTTAAACCATATATTGAGGACTTCTCCGCTGTCCAAGAAGAGGCTAATATTTTGCAGGAGTCTATGGAAGAATAAATTGATGAAATTGTGAGCTCATTGGATGAAAAAGATGATGAGGAGAGCGAAGAACAAAAGGAGGAAGAGCGGATTAGCTACCCGTGCCCACCTTCTAATGAGAGTAACTCTTCAACTCATACATTGTTTAATTCCCCTTTGTGCTTACCGAAGGATGATTTATATGATGATTGCACCCACGCATGATAGTCCTATTATCTTTTTGAATTCTCCCTACTACACTATATCGGAGAAGTTTGTGCTTATTAAGGATTATATTGATGGGTTGATTTTTACTACTACACATGATGATTTTGATAGATATAATATGCATGTGCTTGATGCTCCTACTTGCAATTATTATTAGAGAGGAACTATATCTCCACCTCTCTATGTTTCCCACTCTATGAAATTGCAAGAAACTGTTTATACTATGCATTGGCCTTTAATTTGTGTGCATGAATTGTTCTTTTATGACATGCCGATGCATAGGAAGAGAGTTAGACTTCGTTGTTGCTTGATATATGTTACTTTGTGCTCAATACTAAATTACAAATGATTGTTAATTAAAATTGGCTTTGATATACCTTGGGATCCGGGTGGATCCATTACTTGAGCACCTTATGCCTAGCTTAATGGCTTTAAAGAAAATGCTGCCAGGGAGACAACCTGGAAGTTTTAGAGAGTCATTTATTTCTGTTGAGTGATTTTATATAGTTTAAAAACAAAAAAATAAAGAGGGGAACCCAAAACTTTTCAAAAAGGAAAGTGAAAGTGAGAAAGACAAGCATTGTTGAAGTGGGAGAGCTCCTTGAACTTTGTTCATGCTCATGGAAACTTTGTGAATCTTAATTATAGAAACTTTCCATCAAAAATAATTATCCTCTTGTACAGTTCCATTGTATTATAAAAATAATGTGCCAAGGTTTGCCTTTAGGATGTTTACAATGCTTGTTGGTTTGTATGGTGCAGGACAGAAACTTTGCCTGTAGTGCGCGATTTGACAATTTTTACTGGAACGTCAAACAATTCTGATTCTTTTTGCACTATCTTTCTATACAATGTTTTTATTTTTCCTAATTTTGGTAGAAGTTTTGGGGTACCAGAAGTATGGTGAATGTTTAGATTTCTACAGACTGTTCTGTTTTTGATAGATTCTGTTTTTGTTGCATAGTTTACTTGTTTTGATGAAACTATCAATTTATATTAATGGATTAAGCCATGAAAAAGTTATGTTACAGTAGACACAATGCAAAAACAAAATATGAATTGGTTTTCTACAGTACTTATAGTAGTGATTTGCTTTATTATACTAACGGATCTTACCGAGTTTTCTATTGAAGTTTTGTGTGGATGAAGTGTTTGATCGAGGAGGTCTCGATATGAGGAAAAGTAAGAGAGGCAAGAGCTAAAGCTTGGGGATGCCCGAGGCACCCCAAGTAAATATTCAAGGAGACTCAAGCGTCTAAGCTTGGGGATGCCCCGGAAGGCATCCCCTCTTTCTTCAACAAGTATCGGTATGTTTTCGGATTCGTTTCGTTCATGCGATATGTGCAAGTCTTGGAGCGTCTTTTGCATTTAGTTTTCACTTTTCTTTTATGCACCATGCTGGCATGAGATAGTCGTTTGTTTATTTATAGAATGCTCTTTGCACTTCACTTAAATCCTTTGAGTATGACTTTGTAGAATGCTTCATGTGCTTCACTTATATCATTTGAAGTTTGGATTGCCTGTTTCTCTTCACATAGAAAACCGCCATCTGTATAATGCTCTTTTGCTTCACTTATATTTGTTAGAGCGTGGGCATATCTTTTGTAGAAAGAATTAAACTCTCTTGCTTCACTTATATCTATCTAGAGAGATGACATGAATTGGTCATTCACATGGTTAGTCATAAAATCCTACATAAAACTTGTGGATCACTGAATATGATATGTTTGATTCCTTGCAAAAGTTTTGCGATATAAAGATGGTGATATTAGAGTCATGCTAGTGGGTGGTTGTGGATTGTAGAAATCCTTGTGTTGAGGTTTGTGATTCCCGTAGCATGCCCGTATGGTGAACCGTTGTGTAACAAAGTTGGAGCATGAGGTATTTATTGATTGTCTTCCTTATGAGTGGCGGTCGGGGACGAGCGATGGTCTTTTCCTACCAATCTATCCCCCTAGGAGCATGCGCCTAGTACTTTGTTTCGATGGCTAATAGATTTTTGCAATAAGTATGTGAGTTCTTTATGACTAATGTTGAGTACATGGATTATACGCACTCTCACCTTTCCATCATTGCTAGCCTCTTCGGTACCATGCATTGCCCTTTCTCACCTCGAGAGTTGGTGCAAACTTCGCCGGTGCATCCAAACCCCGTGATACGATACGCTCTATCACACATAAGCCTCCTTATATCTTCCTCAAAACAACCACCATACCTACCTATCATGGCATTTCCATAGCCATTCCGAGATATATTGCCATGCAACCTCCATCATCATCATATACATGACTTGAGCATTCACTGTCATATTGCCTTGCATGATCGTAAGATAGCTAGCATGATGTTTTCATGGCTTGTCCGTTTTTTGATATCTTTGCTATGCTAGATCATTGCACATCCCGGTACACCGCCGGAGGCATTCATATAGAGTCATATCTTTGTTCTAGTATCGAGTTGTAATATTGAGTTGTAAGTAAATTAAAGTGTGATGATCATCATTATAGAGTATTGCCCCATAAAAAAAGAGAGGCCAAAGAAGCCTAAAAAAGGGGGGCCAAAGAAGCCCGCCCAAAAAAAAAGAAAAGGGGAAATGTTACTATCCTTTTACCACACTTGTGCTTCAAAGTAGCACCATGTTCTTCATGTAGAGAGTCTCCTATATTGTCACTTTCATGTATTAGTGGGAATTTTCATTATAGAACTTGGCTTGTATATTCCAACGATGGGCTTCCTCAAATGCTCTAGGTCTTCATGAGCAAGCAAGTTGGATGCACACACACTTAGTTTCCAGTTTGAGGTTTCATACACTTATAGCTCTAGTGCATCCGTTGCATGGCAATCCCTACTCCTCGCATTGACATCAATTGATGAGCATCTCCATAGCCCATTGATTAGCCGCGTCGATGTGAGACTTTCTCCCTTTTTGACTTCTCCACACAACCTCCACCATCATATTCTATTCCACCCATAGTTCTATATCCATGGCTCACGCTCATGTATTGTGTGAAAGTTGAAAAGGTTTCAGAACATCAAAAGTATGAAACAATTGCTTGACTTGTCATCGGGGTTGTGCATGATTTGAATATTTTGTGTGATGAAGATGGAGCATAGCCAGACTATATGATTTTGTAGGGATAACTTTCTTTGGCCATTGTGACGCCCCCGATTCAATCGTACACTAATCATACACGCAAACATGTACGATCAAGATCGGGGACTCATGGGAAGACATCACAACACAACTCTCAAAATAAAATAAGTCATACAAGCATCATAATACAAGCCAGGGGCCTCGAGGGCTCGAATACAAGTGCTCGATCATAGACAAGTCAGCGGAAGCAACAATATCTGAGTACAGACATAAGTTAAACAAGTTTTCCTTAGGAAGGCTAGCACAAACTGGGATACAGATCGAAAGAGGCGTAGGCCTCCTGCCTGGGATCCTCCTAAACTACTCCTGGTCATCGTCAGCGGCTTGCACGTAGTAGTAGGCACCTCCAGTGTAGTAAGAGTCGTCGTCGACGGTGGTGTCTGGCTCCTAGGCTCCGGCATCTGGTTGCGACAACCAGGTAGAAGGGAAAGGGGGAAAAGAGGGAGAAAAGCAACCGTGAGTACTCATCCAAAGTACTCGCAAGCAAGGAGCTACACTACATATGCATGTGTATATGTGTAAAAAAGGCAATATCGGTGGACTAAACTGCAGAATGCCAGAATAAGAAGGGGATAGCTAGTCCTATCGAAGACTACGCTTCTAGCAGCCTCCGTCTTGCAGCATGTAGAAGAGAGTAGATTGTATTCCTCCAAGTAGCATCGCATAGCATAATCCTACCCGGCGATCCTCCCCTCGTCGCCCTGTGGAAAAGCGATCACCGGGTTGTTGTGGAACTTGTCTGGGTGTATTTTATTAAGTATCCAGTTCTAGTTTGCATAAGGTCAAGGTACAACTCCAGGTCGTCCTTTTACCGAGGGACACGACTATTCGAATAGATAAACTTCCCTGCAGGGGTGCACCACATAACCCAACACGCTCGATCCCATTTGGCCGGACAAACTTTCTTGGGTCATGCCCGGCCTCGGAGGATCAACACGTCGCAGCCCCACCTAGGCACAACAGAGAGGTCAGCACGCCAGTCTAAATCCTATGCGCGCAGGGGTCTGGGCCCATCGCCCATTGCACACCTGCATGTTGCAAACGCGGCCAGAAGCAGAACTAGCCCGCTTAATACAAGAGCAGGCTTACGTTCCAATCCGGCACACGCCGCTCAGTCGCTGACGTCACGAAGGCTTTGGCTGATACCACGATGTCGAGTGCCCATATCTTTCCCGCGTAGTTGGTTAGTGCGTATAGGCCAGTGGCCAGACTCAGATCAAATACCAAGATCTCATTAAGCGTGTTATTATGAAGCAACCTGCAAACGCCGACCAGGGCCAGGCCCACCTCTCTCCTAGGTGACCTCAACCTGCCCTGTCGCTCCGCCACAAGGTAACAGTCGGGAGCCGTCGGGAACCCAGGCCCACCTCTACCAGGATGGAGCCACCTGTCCTTCCAGCCCCCACATCGGAATCACTTGCGGGTACTCAACGAGCCAACCCGACTTTAGTCACCATATGTATAGTGAGGGTAGAATAGGCGATATCTGGTGATCAAAGGGGGGCCTTGCCTGGTTGCTCTGGCAAGGAGAGGTCTTCAACACCATAGTCAAACTAGGGGGTCGTCGGCAGCCTCGGGATCTACCAGAAAGAAGTAACGAAGGGGGAACACAATAAATAATAGAGCAATCAAAGTATCACAAAGCGTAGCATGGCAATACGCGGTGCTAGAGGTGACCTAACGTGGTAGGAGGTGGTACCAGCGTAGGGGGAAACATCCAGGAAAGTATTCCCGGTGTTTCGCGTTTCCGGACAGATGAATCGGAGGTGAAATGTTGCAGGTTTGCTATGCTAGGGATGTGTGGCGGGCGAACGGACTGCGTATCCAAATTCATCTCATCGTCCTGAGCAACTTTCATGTACAAAGTTTTTCCATCCGAGTTACGGATTATTTTATATTATTTTCTAAAGATTTAATTCATTTTTAGGATTTATTTAATTATTTTAAAACAACATTATCCAAAATAGTGTTTGTTGATGTCATCATGAAGTCAGCAGTCAACAGAGGTGTTGACTGGTCAACTAACGTGTGGGTCCAGTGGGACCCACCTGTCATACTCTGGTTAGGTTAATTATTGTTTAATTAAACTAATTACTGTTTAACTAAACTAACAAGTTAATCAGATTAATTAAATAGGATTAATTAACTTAATTAATTCACTAATTAATTAATTCTTAATTTAATTAATTAACTAAATAATTTTATTATTGTTTTTTTATTTTTTTAAACGTTCTCAGGGGCATGGGCCCCGGCTGTCATAGGCCCTAGGGGCCATAATGGGTTTGGGTGCTGCGGGCGCCGCAGGTGCGGGCGCTAGGCACTGCGGGGTGCCCGACCCAGGAGAGGGCCGAGCGGGTGTAGAGGGGGCGCCGGCGCCAGGCGCGTAGTCGATGGCGCAGCACGGGCGGTCGCCGGAGTGGGACGCCAGCGGAAGGGCAGAAGCGGGCACGGGCCGACGAGAGGAAGGACAAGGTCACGAGCGGGAATGGCTGTGGCCATGGTGGCCGCGAGCAAAGGCGGGTCGCGGGTGGGCGGACGGGCGCGGTTGCCGCGCGGTGAGCGCGAACGCGCACGCGGGGACGTGCAGGTTAGGGCGCGGAGCGGGGCTGGCGAGGGCACGGGGCGGCCGGCGTGGTGCGGCACCGTGAGGCCAAGCGGGGACGCGGCCGGGCGAGGGAGAGAGAGGAGGGGCGTGGGGATGCTCACGGGGCCGGTAGGGTAATGGCAACGTGCTCGGGGAGGCTCGGGGTGGTCGACGGGGACGACGCGACGGAGCAGGAGGAGACGAGGTCGAGGCGGCATTTGCGATGGCGGAGCGGTCCGGCGAGGGGCGGCTCTGGCATCAGCGCCGTGCAGGGAGGTCGAGGCAGCGCTCCGGGCGGTGGTGGACGGAAAAGGGCGTCAGGGACGGAGAGGAGGCACGCCGGCGAGGGAGGTCTGGCGAGGACGAGCTCCGGGCGCGGGGCGGCGTCGAGCGGCCTCCCTCCTCGATCCCGATCCAATCAGGGAGAGGGGAAGATATTTTCGTGGGGGGGGGGGAGTGAGGTGTCGGTGGGTTAATGTTTCCCCCCTGGTGGGGATATGGAGAGAGTGGAGGGCCCGGCTGGGCCAAATGGGTCAACCAGATGGGCCTTCTGGCCCAGTTGGCCAGGGGGCCTTTTCTCCCATTTTTTGTTGTGTTTTCTTTTCCTTCTTTTATTCTATTACTTTTTTTATTTTCTTTTATTTTAGTTTTATAAAATTTAAAAGCGACAACTAATTTGGTGTTATTAAATAGGTCACAGCCCCAAATATTTTGGCACTTTTAAATAAGGTATTTTGCATTTGCTAATTATCTTAAAAGCATTTTAGATAATTGTTTTATCACCATTTTAGTTTATTTAGTGCATTTAAGTATTTTATTAAAAGATGATTTCTTCACCAACATTTATTATGGATTATTTGACATATTAGGAACAATTTAGTTTTGACTTTTGAAAACTTTAATTGTTTTGACTTTAATTCAAATTTGAATTTGGATCGGTTCTGAACTAACGCAAGATTATCAACAATAATAGAGGTGACGTGGCATCATTATCAGAGGGTTGTAGCTTGATTACCCGGGCGTCACAATTCTCCTCCATTAAAAGAAATCTCGTCCCGAGATTTAAGAGGGGGACTAATGGGAAAATTCTGGTTACGAAATTCTAACGGGTCTTCTCGATATTGGTTGCTCTTCTGGAAGAGTTCGATCCATTACATTGAAGTCTTTATTTCTCTGCTCCAGGTCATCATGATCAATTCATCATCCTTTCTTCGGGATCTCCATCGTCCTACGAACGCGACCAAGGGGAAAAATTCCGGAAGAACGCATCTCCACAAAGCTGGGCATCTGACGGTGAACTGAATGGGAAATACACAAGGTACCCCATGAGTTGTATTTCAGTGAATTCGTTGAGTGCAATATACGATGTTACCAAAGTTTCAAATGGGTAGGCAATCATTCGATGACTAGACAGAAGCTGGAATGGGGGCTTGAACAACGAGAATAACATGGTGTTTGATTCCTGGATGAATAATGGTATAGCATTTAGCTCGTGAATCACATACGAAGCCAGGTGCAAAGGATACATTAGAATCCGGGTTGTAAAGGAGAGACAGGTTTCGATACAGTGGACCTATGGGTTATGGGCCCACCATGTGGGTTGAAAGTAGGAAGGGTGGTGACATCTTGCACAACCGCGACAGGGAGGCAAGTCAGTGATTAGCTTGTCAGGTATGCCGGCAACAATGTCGATACCAAGGACGGGGAATGAAGAGAGGAATTTTCCTGCTTGTTTAACGAGGCGAACCAATTGCCAAAGTTATCACCCGTCGGTGGTTACCGGAATGTCATCAACAATAGTAACAGGATCTTACAGACAGAGTGGTACAACAAGGTGCCTACCTAAGCAGGGAATTATCTCTGCTTAGTTAAGTCAACGTACAAGAGAGGTTAAACAAAACAATGGAAGGGGAAATGTGTCTACAAGGGTATATCCTTCCCAAGGACAAGCAGAGCATGATATCCTGACAGGATATAATGTAGAAAACCCGGTAGGTAAGGGGAGAGAAATTTCATGACATTACCCATACAATGGTGTGTGGATAATTGAGCAAGAACCATTTTGGATCGCGCCTCAAATGTTCTTGTTGAAGAGAGGGGGTATCATAGTCATGCTTTGAGGTAGCAATGATATGGTGTTTCAATCAAGGGCCAGACTTTGGATACACAAATGATTCATCAGGAGCAACTTATAAAACAAGTCTTACAATTTCCTCCAGGAAGAATGGTTATCCTTGCAAAAGAAATTATAATGATAGGTCCTCCAGCCAAGGGGGGGGGGTGCTAGGCATGACGTCATCTTACCGGGTCATCTAAGAACCATCATCATAACTCCTGGAAAGTTGTCCCAACCATCATATCTGACTGAGATTCAAATCCGATTGGTGTCATGATACCTCAGACTTAGGGTGTCCGAGAGGAAAAGGTGCAACACAAATTGACAAAATGACATTGCAAAATTCTCGAGAAATGAACTATGGGAGCGGGTTCCTGAAGCAATAGTTCATCATTAAACAAAGGAGGGGATGAGAAGGTGGCTGCTGGGCTCAGCGACAATTCATCGAGAATTCCAAACGGATGGATTTCCACAATAAGGTGAACAAGAAGATGACAATTGTCAATTCAAATGATATAATGTTGTATGCTCGATGAAAACATACACCATCAATCATTAGTTGAAAGGTGTGCCCGAAATATGACCTTAGGTAGCAAGATCAATGTTAAAGTGACGATTCAATAACCAACAGTCTAAGAACGAACTGTCGATCGTTGACTTCAAAGCAATAGGGTTGCTAGAAGTACATAACTCAAACAACATTGTTAGCATATTGGTATCCCGATTAAAAACAACACGAGGACCAAGGGAAGAATGGTGATGGTGAGAAGTATCATCATACCGAGAATTTCTAAGAGGTGGAGCAATCCCCACAACATTCTCGACATAAAAGACAGTAATAGTTCAAGGCAGAACACAACACTAGTTGGAGAGCAATTTGCGTTCATAATTTGGACAAGTTCGCGATGGAAGGAAGTCAAGGGTGTTGTCGATGATAATAAAAATCATCAAGGGCAAGGAGGGTATTTCTCATTAAGAATTCGATAGATATCTTGGAAGAGCTCAGAATGCTGATGATGATCACAACACATTTGTCGAGAGATCTCATGAAGATGTAATCGATCGGCGATGACATCAAGTTGAAGGAATGATGAAGCGAAAGGTTATTGGAACCATGGGTACGACACAAACTCGAAATCAATTTTGTTGTTCAAGGAGAAATGATATGACGAGGAAGATCAACGTAAGATTAGCTCACCGTCGAAACTTGTGCTTCGGGAAGAACCAGATAACACAGTTAAATTTAGCACAATAATGATGTAGCCTATAAGGCTAGGAATGACATGATGGAGTATTAAACTCGTAAGCAATCAAGATTACTAAGAGTTGTCGAATCGCAGTGCGGACTTGATTCACTATACGGTGTTCTTGGTTGACTACAACCCAAAACTCATGGAGGGACTATGATATGGAAAGGTATTACCCCAGCACAAATTCATAAGATGTAGTGCAAGGGCATGATATCCTCGAGATACCAAGGACATAATACTCGAAGGCATATCAAATTAAAGGTTGAAGTGGGGTGTATTGATCTATAGAAGACAAGCGCTTTTACTTGTCTGAGAAATGGAATCAAAGTAAGAAATTATGGTCGAAACCACGATTGCAAAGGATCAATTCACAGATCCAGATGATATTTTCAAGGAAATAGTTATTATTGCAAGAAGCTTCCATGATAGTATCTACATCATTTTCATGGGCATGAACACAAAGTTCAAGGTCAACTCCCACTTCTTTAATGCATATCATTTCATTCACCTCTCGCTTTGATATAACTGTAGTGTTGGAATTTTATCTGGTAGAACACCAGAAGAGTATAACTTGTGAAAACTTTCGGATTCTCACGGATTAGGGGAAGGCATAGGTTCAACCCATCGGGCATCTTAGTAACATATACCACAAGTTTCAAAAGTAAATACACAAGCTCGAAAGCAGAGCATGGTTGGCCAAGCAGAGGATACAATTTACCAAAGGCATTATATACCCGTGGAAAGGCTCACAAGGTTATTGAATATGAAGGACGATGTCAGATGAAATCCAACAATGGATCGGGTGATCCACAACGGAGCTCACGTGAGTATCGGTACTCAATCAGAGGAAGAAAGAATGCACGAGCATCAGATTATAGAACATCTGAATAATTTGATGCTTAGATAACAAAGGAATTATGATTTCCAAAACAAGGGATCAGAAGCAGACGCTCTGATCAAGGATGGATAAGTTGGATAGACCAGAGGCACAATTGACGACAAATAGTTTGGTCCAGAACCAGCTCATGTTCAGAATGACGTCTCAGCCGGAAAGATAATTTAGAAGGGTCGATTGATGATTGTGTGCATTCGCACACATGTTAAATCAACAAGATCAAAATGAAAGTGTCAAAAGGTACTAGTGAATATTGCTAGTGATATGGGAGCATCCATAATGTAAGCATACAAGTATTTGCAGATCAATAGTTTGAAGAGGATGCTCAGAAGGCCGGATAGTATTTCAGAGTATCTTATGAAGCATACGATCAACTGGGGATGAACAGATACTCAATAAGTGCGAGGAATTTTCAATAGGGGTATTCATGTGGTAAAGAACTGCAACGCATCTTGTAATAACAAGAAAAACTGAGGATGAAGGTATGAATGACAATTGTAGGTAGTTATCCATAAGGGTATATAGGTGGTAGGGGATTGTAAAGTCGATGGGCACAAGGGTCTCGGAAAAACCTCGAAGATTATCTTCAGAATCTTCTGGTGCAGCAAACGATCATCTGGAGTGAGGGGCTCTCCGAGGGAAAGTATTTTCGAGAACCTAAAGTTAGTGTTTTTAGCAAAATCATTTAACCCGAATAGAGGAAAAATTAGAGTCCCAGAGTATAGGTCGAGGAATAAAAGATCCTAATACCACCCAATGGCGACGTGTGTCCATAAGACACACATCCATGTTAGTAAAAGTTTTGCAATGACTAGACTCAACTTCGGCCTGAGAGTTTGGAAGGGGATTCCTACAGGCAGTCGGCTCTGACACCAACTTGTGACACCCCCGATTCAATCGTACACTAATCATACACGCAAACGTGTACGATCAAGATCAGGGACTCACGGGAAGATATCACAACACAACTCTAAAAATAAAATAAGTCATACATGCATCATAATACAAGCCAGGGGCCTCGAGGGCTCGAATACAAGTGCTCGATCATAGACGAGTCAGCGGAAGCAACAATATCTGAGTACATACATAAGTTAAACAAGTTTGTCTTAAGAAGGCTAGCACAAACTAGGATACATATCGAAAGAGGCGCATGCCTCCTGCCTGGGATCCTCCTAAACTACTCCTGGTCGTCGTCAGCGGCTTGCACATAGTAGTAGGCACCTCTAGTGTAGTAAGAGTCGTCGTTGACGGTGGCGTCTGGCTCCTGGGCTCCGGCATCTGGTTGAGACAACCAAGTAGAAGGGAAAGGGGGAAAAGAGGGAGAAAAGCAACCGTGAGTACTCATCCAAAGTACTCGCAAGCAAGGAGCTACACTACATATGCATGGGTATATGTGTAAAAAAGGCAATATCCATGGACTGAACTGCAGAATGCCAGAATAAGAAGGGGATAGCTAGTCCTAACGAAGACTATGCTTCTAGCAGCCTCCGTATTGCAGCATGTATAATAGAGTAGATTGTATTCCTCCAAGTAGCATCGCATAGCATAATCCTACCCGGCGATCCTCCGCTCGTCGCCCTGTGGAAAAGCGATCACCGGGTTGTCTATGGAACTCGTCTGGGTGTATTTAATTAAGTATCCAGTTCTAGTTGTCTTAAGGTCAAGGTACAACTCCGGGTCGTCCTTTTACCGAGGGACACGGCTATTCGAATAGATAAACTTCCCTGCAGGGGTGCACCACATAACCCAACACGCTCGATCCCATTTGTCTGGACACACTTTCCTGGGTCATGCCCGGCCTCGGAAGATCAACACGTCGCAACCCCACCTAGGCACAACAGAGAGGTCAGCACGCCAGTATAAATCCTATGCGCGCAGGGGTCTGGGCCCATCGCCCATTGCACACCTGCACGTTGCGAACGCGGCCGGAAGCAGAACTAGCCCCCTTAATACAAGAGCAGGCTTACGTTCCAATCCGATGCGCGCCACTCAGTCGCTGATGTCATGAAGGCTTCGGCTGATACCACGACGTCGAGTGCCCATATCTTTCCCACGTAGTTGGTTAGTGCGTATAGTCCAGTGGCTAGACTCAGATCAAATACCAAGATCTCGTTGAGCATGTTATTATGAAGCAACCTGCAAACGCCGACTAGGGTCAGGCCCACCTCTCTCCTAGGTGACCTCAACCTGCCCTGTCGCTCTGCCACAAGGTAACAGTCGGGGGCCATCGGGAACCCAGGCCCACCTCTACCGGGATGGAGCCACCTGTCCTTCCAGCCCCCACATCGGAATCACTTGCGGGTACTCAACGAGCCAACCCGACTTTAGTGACCATATGTATAGTATGTATATATGTATAGTATATACCCGTGATCACCTCCCGTGTGATCACGACCTGATAGTATAGCAAGGCAGACTGACAAGAATGTAGGGCCAATGATAATAAAATAGCATCCTATACTAAGCATTTAGGATTGCGGGTAAGGTGTCAACAGTTGTAGCAACAATGGCAGGCTATGCAACAGAATAGGATTAATCGAAACAGTTGCATGCTACACTACTCTAATGCAAGCAGTAGAGGGTAGAATAGGCGATATCTGGTGATCAAAGGGGGGCTTGCCTGGTTGCTCTGGCAAGGAGGGGTCATCAACACCATAGTCGAACTAGGGGGGTTGTCGGCAGCCTCGGGGTCTACCGGAAAGAAGTAAACGGAGGGGGAACACAATAAATAACAGAGCAATCAAAGTATCACAAAGCGTAGCATGGCAATACGCGGTGCTAGAGGTGACCTAACATGGTAGGAGGTGGTACCAGCGAAGGGGGAAACATCCAGGAAAGTATTCCCGGTGCTTCGCGTTTTCAAACAGATGAATTGGAGGTGAAATGTTGCAGGTTTGCTATGCTAGGGATGTGTGGCGGGCGAACAGACTGCGTATCCAGATTTGTCTCATCGTCCTGAGCAACTTTCATGTACAAAGTTTTTCCATCCGAGTTACGGATTATTTTATATTATTTTCTAAAGATTTAAATCATTTTTAGGGTTTATTTAATTATTTTAAAACAAAAATATCCAAAATAGTGTTTGCGTACATCAGCATGACGTCAGCAGTCAACAGAGGTGTTGACTGGTCAACTGACATGTGGGTCGAGTGGGACCCACCTGTCATACTCTGTTTAGGTTAATTAGTGTTTAGTTAAACTAATTACTGTTTAATTAAACTAACAAGTTAATCAGATTAATTAAATAGGATTAATTAACTTAATTCATTCACTAATTAATTAATTAAGTAATTAATTTTATTATTGTTATTATTATTATTTTATTTTTTTTAAACGTTCTCAGGGACATGGGCCCCGGCTGTCATAGGCCCTACAGGCCATAGTGGGTTCGGGTGCTGCGGGCGTCGCAGGTGCGGGCGCTAGGCGCTGCAGGGCGGCTGACCCAGGAGAGGTCCAAGCGGGCGTAGAGGGGGCGCCGGCGCCAGGCGCGTGGTCGACGGCGCAGCACGGGCGGTCGCCGGAGTGGGACGCCGGCGGAAGGGCAACAGTGTGCACGGGCCGACGAGAGGAAGGACAAGGTCGCGAGCGGGAACGGCCGTGGCCGTGGTGGCCGCGAGCAAAGGCGGGGCGCGGGCGCGCGGACGGGCGCGGTTGCCGCG
>NC_057810.1:649795676-649807526 GCF_018294505.1 Triticum aestivum
TGGTGAGCGCGAACACGCACGCGGGGACGTGCAGGGGAGGGCGCGGAGCGGGGCTGGCGAGGGCACGGGGCGGCCGGCGTGGTGCAGCGTTGTGAGGCCAAGCGGGGACGCGGCCGGGCGAGGGAGAGAGAGGAGGGGCGCAGGGGTGCTCACGGGGCCGGTAGGGTAATGGCAGCATGCTCTGGGAGGCTCGGGGTGGTCGACGGGGACGACGCGGCGGAGCGGGAGGAGAAGAGGTCGAGGCGGCGTTGGCGATGGCGGAGCGGTCCGGCGAGGGGCGGCTCCGGCGTCAGCACCGTGCGGCAAGGTCGAGGTAGCGCTCCGGGCGGCGGTGGACGGCAAAGGGCGTCGGGGACGGAGAGGAGGTAGGCCGGCGAGGGAGGTCTGGCGAGGACGAGCTCCGGGCGCGGGGCGGCGCCGAGCGGCCTCCCTCCTCGATCCCGATCCAATCAGGGAGAGGGGAAGATATTTTCGTGGGGGGGGGTGCGGGAGTGAGGTGTCAGTGGGTTAAGGTTTCCCCCCTGGTGGGGATATGGAGAGAGTGGAGGGGCCGGCTCGGCCAAATGGGTCAGCCAGCTAGGCCTTCTGGCCCAGTTGGCCAGGGGGGCCTTTTCTCCCTCTTTTTTTGTTCTGTTTCCTTTCCTTCTTTTATTCTATTACTTTTTTTGTTTTCTTTTATTTTAGTTTTATAAAATTTAAAAGCGACAACTAATTTGGTGTTATTAATTAGGTCACAGCCCCAAATATTTTGGCACTTTTAAATAAAGTATTTTGCATTTGCTAATTATCTTAAAAGCATTTTTAATAATTGTTTTATCGATGTTTTAGTTTATTTAGTGCATTTAAGTATTTTATTAAAAGATGATTTCTTCACCAACATTTATGATGGGTTATTTTACATATTAGGAACAATTTAGTTTTGACTTTTGAAAACTTTAATTGTTTTGACTTTAATTCAAATTTGAATTTGGATCGGTTCTGAACTAACGCAAGATTATCAACAATAACCGAGGTGATGTGGCATCATTACCAGAGGGTTACTATAGCTTGATTACCCAGGCGTCATAGCCATGTTGTTTTTAAAAGACATGATTGCTTTATTAGTACGCTCGAAGTATTATTGTTTTTATGCCAAATGATAGACTATTGCTTTGAATAACTCGTGTCTTAATATTCATGCCATGATTAGCCATATGATCAACATTATGCTAGGTAGCATTCCATATCAAAAATTATCTTTTTTATCATTTACCTACTCGAGGACGAGTAGGAATTAAGCTTTGGGATGCTGATATGTCTCTATCGTATCTATAATTTTTGATTGTTCCATGCCAATATTCTACAATTTCCATATACTTTTGGCAACTTTTTATACTATATTTGGGAATAACATATTGATCCAGTGCCCAATGCCAGTTTCTGTTTGTTGCATGTTTTATGTTTCGCAGAAACCCCATATCCGGAGTCCAAACGGGATAAAAACGGACAGAGAATTATTTTGGAATATTTATAATTTTTCGGAAGTAAAATCAACGCGATACGATGCCCGAGGTGGCCACGAGGCAGGGGGCGCGCCTGCCTACCCTGGGCGTGCCCCTGACCCTCGTGGGCCCCTTATGAGATGGTTGCTGCTCTTCTTTGTCCGCAAGAAAGCTAATTTCTGGAAAAATATCTGGGCGAAGGTTTCAATCCAATCGGAGTTACAGATGTCCGGATATAAAAGAAACGGTGCCAGGGCAGAATCCCAGAACGCAGAAACAGAGAGAGGTAGAGAGACAAATCCAATCTCGAAGGGGCCCCCGCCCCTCCCATGCCATGGGAGCCAAGGACCAGAGGGGAAACCCTTCTCCCATACAGGGAGAAGGTCAAGGAAGAAGAAGAAGAAGGGGGGCTCTCTCCCCCTTGCTTCCGGTGGCGCCGGAACACCGCCGGGGGCCATCATCATCACCGCGATCTACACCAACACCTCCATCATCTTCACCAACATCTCCATCACCTTACCCCATCTATATTCAGCGGTCCACGCTCCCGCAACCCGTTGTACCCTCTACTTGAACATGGTGCTTTATGCTTCATATTATTATCCAATGATGTGTTGCCATCCTATGATGTCTGAGTAGATTTTTGTTGTCCTATCGGTGATTGATGAATTGATATGATTGGTTTAATTTTCTTGTGGTTATGTTGCTGTCTTATTGTGCCCTCCGTGTCGCGCAAGCGTAAGGGATTCCCGCTGTAGGGTGTTGCAATACGTTCATGATTCGCTTATAGTGGGTTGCTTGAGTGACAAAAGCATAAACCCGAGTAAGGGGGTTATGGCGTATGGGATAAAGGGGACTTGATGCTTTAATGCTATGGTTGGGTTTTACCTTAATGATCTTTAGTAGTTGAGGATGCTTGCTAGAGTTCCAATCATAAGTGCATATGATCCAAGAAGAGAAAGTATGTTAGCTTATGCCTCTCCCACATAAAACTTTCTATCAGTCTAGTAAAGTAGTCAATTGCTTAGGGACAATTTCACAACTCCTACCACCACTTTTCCACACTCGCTATATTTACTTTATTGCTTCTTTATCTAAACAGACCCTAGCTTATATTTACGGTCTCTTTATTATCTTGCAAGCCTATCCAACAACACCTACAAAGTACTTCTAGTTTCATACTTGTTCTAGGTAAAGCAAACACTAAGCATGCGTAGAGTCGTATCAGTGGCAGATAGGACTTGAGAGAATATTTGTTCTACCTTTAGCTCCTCGTTGGGTTAGACACTTACTTATCGAAAAAGGCTACAATTATCCCCTACACTTGTGGGTTATCAGCATCTTCACTAGGAAGGCCGGAGAATTGATCTTTCATAACAAGATTCGACAAAGCAGCATTGATTTCACAAGATTCAGCATCATTAAGAGAAGCAATCGGAGTGCTAAGGAAATCATTATTATTGGTATTGGAAAAGTCACACAATTTGGCATTATCTTGCGCCATTGTGACAAGCGATCCAACACACAAGCACACAAAAGGGCAAGCGAAAAAAGAGAGGGAAAAAGGGAAAGAGAGGGCGAATAAAACGACAAGGGTGAAGTGGGGGAGAGGAAAACAAGAGGCAAATGGCAAATAATGTAATGCGAGGGGGATAAGTTTGTGATAGGTACTTGGTATGTCTTGACTTGAGCGAAGACCTCCCAGGCAACAGGGCCAGAAATCCTTCTTGCTACCTCTTGAGCACTGTGTTGGTTTTCCCTTGAAGAGGAAAGGGTGATGCAGCAAAGTAGCGTAAGTATTTCCCTCAGTTTTGAGAACCAAGGTATCAATCCAGTAGGAGGCTCCTCAGAAGTCCCTCATACCTACACAAACAAACAAGAACCTCGCAACCAACACGATAAAGGGGTTGTTAATCCCTTCACGGTAACTTGCGAAAGTGAGATCTGAAAGCGATAATAAGATAAGATAAATATTTTTGATATTTTTATGATATAGATTGGAAAGTAAAGATTGCAAAATAAAGATAGATGGAAACTTATATGATAAAAGATAGACTCGGGGGCCATAGGTTTCACTAGTGGCTTCTCTCAAGATAGCATAAGTATTATGGTTGGTGAACAAATTACTGTCGAGCAATTGATAGAAAAGTTCATAGTTATGAGATTATCTAGGCATGATCATGTATATAGGCATCATGTCCGCGACAAGAGTAGACCGAAACAATTCTGCATCTACTACTATTACTCCACACATCGATCGACTCCTGCCTGCATCTAGAGTATTAAGTTCATAAGAACAGAGTAACACATTAAGAAAGATGACATGATGTAGAGGGATAAACTCAAGAAATATGATATAAACCCCATCCTTTTATCTTCGATGGCAACAATACAATACGTGCCTTTTTGCCCCTGCTGTCACTCGGAAAGGACACCGCAAGATTGAACCCAAATCTAAGCACTTCTCCCATTGCAAGAAAGATCAATCTAGTAGGCCAAACCAAACTGATAATTCGAAGATACTTGCAAAAATAACCAATCACACATAAAAGAATTCAGAGGAGATTCAAATATTTCTCATAGATAAACTGGATCATAAACCCACAATTCATCGGATCTCGACAAACACACCGCAAAAAGAGTTACATCGAATAGATCTCCAAGAAGACCGAGGAGAACTTTGTATTGAGATTCAAAGAGACAGAAGAAGCCATCTAGCTAATAGCTATGGACCCGAAGGTCTGTGGTAAACTACTCACAACTCATCGGAGAGGCCTTGGTGATAATGTAGAGGCCCTTCGTGGTCGATTCCCCCTCCGGCGGAGCACCGACAAAGGCTCCAAGATCGGATCTTGCGGATACAGAAGGTTGCGCAGTGGAAATAGTTTTTTGTGGTGCTCCTGGATGTTCTCGGGGTACGTGGATATATATAGGAGGAAGAAGTAGGTCGGTGGAGCCACGAGGGGCCCACGAAGGTGGGGGGGCGCGCCCACCCCTCTAGGGCGTGCCCTCCTGCCTTGTGGCTTCCTCGTCTGCTGCTTGGCGTTCACTCCAAGTCTCCTGGATTGCGTTTGTTCCAAAAAGATCGCTCCCGAAGGTTTCATTCAGTTTGGACTCCGTTGGATATTCCGTTTCTTCGAAACACTGAAATAGGCAAAACAAAACAACAATTCGGGCTGGGCCTTCGGTTAGTAGGTTAGTCCCAAAAATGATATAAAAGTGTAAAGTAAAGCCCATAAACATCCAAAACGGGTAATATAATAGCATGGAGCAATCAAAAATTATAGATACGTTGGAGACGTATCATCATACATCTTTGAAAGGTTGCAGGTGCATTACATAAACCTAAAGGCATACATCTATAAGCAAATGTTCCAAAAGGATAAGTAAAAGTGGTCTTTTCTTGATCAGATTGTAAAACAGGTATTTGTGAAAAGCCAGAGTATCCATCAAGGAAGCAAAAATGTGTGTGCTTAGATAGTCTTTCTAACATTTGATCAATAAAAGGCAGAGGGTAATGATATTTTCTAGTAGATTTATTTAATTTTCTATAATCAATTACCATTCTATAGCCCGCAACAATTCTTTGTGGAATAACTCATTCTTATCATTAGGAGCAACAGTAATACCTCCCTTCTTAGGGACACAATGAACATGACTTACCCATCTATTATTAACTATAGGATAGATTATATCTGCTTCCAAAAGTTTTAATATTTCCGTTCTTACCACTTCTTTCATTTTCGGATTAAACCAACGTTGGTGACCAACAACGAGTTTAGCATCAGGTTCCATATTAATGTTGTGCTGACATAGAGTGGGACTAATGCTCTTAAGATCGTCAAGAGTATATCCAATAGCAGCTCTATGTTTCCTTAGAACTTTCAATAATCTTTCTTCTTCATGTTCTGAAAGGTTAGCACTAATAATAATAGGATATATCTTCTTTTCATCAAGATAGGCATATTTCAAGGTGTCTGGCAATTGTTTTAATTCAAACACAGGGTCACCCTTAGGTGGAGGAGGACCTCCAAGAGTTTCAATAGGCAAATTGTGTTTAAGCAGAGGACGTTGTTCAAAGAAAATCTTATCTATTTCATTTCTTTTCTTTCATGCATATGTAAATCATTCTCATGGTCTAGCAAGTATTGCTCTAAAGGATCAGTAGGTGGCACAACAATAGAAGCAAGACCAATTAATTCATCCTTACTAGGCAATTCTTTTCATCATGATTTCTACTAAACTTGGAAAAATTAAACTCATGAGACTCATCACCAAAGCTAACACCCATAGTTTGTTGCTTGCAATCTATCTTAGCAGTGATGATGTTCAAGAAAGGTCTACCAAATATAATGGGACAAAATTTATCTTGTGGGGTGGTAAGAACAAGAAAATCAGTAGGGTATTTTCTCTTCCCACACAAGACTTCAACATCTCTAAGAATCCCAATTGGTGATATAGAATCTCTATTAGCAAGTTTAATAGTACCATCTATGTCTTCTATATCAGCAGGTGCTATTTCATCTCTAATTTCTTCATATAAGGAGTGGGGAATAGCACTCACACTAGCACCCATGTCACATAAACCATGATAACAATGATTTCCTATTTTAACTGAAATAACAAGCTTGCCAACAACAGGTCTATGTTTATCTTTTCCATCAGGTTTAGCAATTCTAGCAGCTTTCTTCACAGAAGTAAATAACATGCACATCCATATCTTCTTCCAAGAGATCTTTAACCATAGCAATGCTAGGTTCTACTTTAATTTGTTCATCAAGTTTAGGTGTTCTAACATAGCTTTTGTTAACCACAGTTGAAACCGTAGCATGTTCTTTTATCCTATCAGGGAAAGGTGATTTCTCAATATAAGCAGAAGGAACAACTGGATCAACATTATAAAGTATAGTTTCTTCTTTAACTGGTACTGGTTCTTTAATTTCATCTTTAATAGGTGAGTGATATTTAACCCACTTCTCTTTAGTAAGTTCAACATGATTAGCAAATGATTCACAAAAGGAGGCTACAATATCAGAGTCAAATCCATATTTAGTGCTAAACTTTTGAAAAGCATGGGTATCAATAAAAGATTTAACACAATCATACTTAAGCTTTATACCCGACTCTTTACCTTTGTCAAGTTCCCAATCTTCAGAGTTGCGTTTAATTCTTTCCGAAAGATCGCACCGGAATTCAATGGTCTTCTTCATAAAAGAACAGGTACAAGAAGTATCGAGCATGGTTTGATCATTACGAGAAAGCCGAGCATAAAAATTCTGAATAATAATTTCTCTTGAGAGCTCATGATTGGGGCATGAATATAACATCGACTTAAGCCTCCACCAAGGTAGAGCGATACTTTCTCCTTCATGAGGCCAAAAATTATATATATAATGCTTATCATGATGAACTAGATGCATATGATATTTTTTTTGATGGAATTTCAAACGATTCCAATTCCATGATCCAATATCATCGTGATACATCTCCAACGTATCTATAATTTTTGATTGTTCCATGCTATTATATTATCTGTTTTGGATGTTTAATGGGCTTTACTATACACTTTTATATTATTTTTGGGACTAACCTATTAACCGGAGGACCAGCCCATATTGCTGTTTTTTTGCCTATTTCGGTGTTTCGCAGAAAAGGAACATCAAACGAAGTCCAAACGGAATGAAACCTTCGGGAGAGTTATTTTTGGAACAAACGCAATCCAGGAGACTTGGAGTGGACGTCAGGGAAGCAACGGGGTGGCCACGAGGGTCCAGGGCACGCCCTATCCCCCTGGGTGCGCCCCCACCCTCGTGGGCCCCTCGTGGCTCCCCTGACCGACTTCTTTCGCATATATATATACCCCGAAAACATCCAGGAGCACCATAGATCTGGAGTTCCACCGCCGCAAGCCTTTGTAGCCACCAAAATCCAATCGGGACCCTATTCCGGTACCCTGCCGGAGGGGGATCCATCACCGGTGGCCATCTTCATCATCCCAGCGCTCTCCATGATGAGGAGGGAGTAGTTCACCCTCGGGGCTGAGGGTATGTATCGATAGCTATGTGTTTGATCTCTCTCTCTCTCTCTCTCGTGTTCTTGATTTGGCACGATCTTGATGTACCGCAGGCTTTGCTATTATAGTTGGATCTGATGATGTTTCTCCCCCTCTACTCTCTTGTAATGGATTGAGTTTTCCCTTTGAAGTTATCTTATCGGATTGAGTCTTTAAGGATTTCAGAACACTTGATGTATGTCTTGCATGTGCTTATCTATGGTGACAATGGGATATCACGTGATCTACTTGATGTATGTTTTGGTGATCAACTTGCGGGTTCAGTGACCTTGTGAACTTATGCATAGTGGTTGGCACACGTTTTCGTCTTGACTCTCCGGTAGA
The DNA here is from genome assembly GCF_018294505.1 of Triticum aestivum. NCBI lineage: Eukaryota > Viridiplantae > Streptophyta > Magnoliopsida > Poales > Poaceae > Triticum > Triticum aestivum. The sequence continues at coordinate 649,803,555 of NC_057810.1, forward strand.
AACTTTGGGGCACTCTTTCAAGTTCTTTGTGTTGGTTGAATAGATGAATCTGAGATTGTGTGATGCATATCATATAATCATACCCACGGATACTTGAGGTGACATTGGAGTATCTAGGTGACATTTGGGTTTTGGTTGATTTGTGTCTCAAGGTGTTATTCTCGTACGAACTCTATGATAGATCGAACGGAAAGAATATCTTTGTGTTATTTTACTACGGACTCTTGAATTGATCGATCAGAAAGGATAACTTTGAGGTGGTTTCGTACCCTACAATAATCTCTTCGTTTGTTCTCCGCTATTAGTGACTTTGGAGTGACTCTTTGTTGCATGTTGACGGATAGTTATATGATCCAAGTATGTTATTATTGTTGAGAGAACTTGCACTAGTGAAAGTATGAACCCTAGGCCTTGTTTCCTAGCATTGCAATACCGTTTAAGCTCACTTTTATCGCTTGCTACCTTGCTGTTTTTCTATTTTCAGATTACAAATACCTATATCTACCATCCATATTGCACTGGTATCACCATCTCTTCGCCGAACTAGTGCACCTATACAATTTACCATTGTATTGGGTGTGTTTGAGACACAAGAGACTCTTTGTTATTTGGTTGCAGGGTTGCTTGAGAGAGACCATATTCAACCTACGCCTCCCACGGATTGATAAACCTTAGGTCATCCACTTGAGGGAAATTTGCTACTGTCCTACAAACCTCTGCACTTGGAGGCCCAACAACGTCTACAAGAATAAGGTTGCATAGTAGACATCACATCGCATAGCCTATACCATGCCAATGCTTTTTCCCTTCAAAGATAAAGGGAAAACCTTTTTCATCACTTCATCCCTGGGTAAACTGCAAGCTCAAACAATCCACAAATTGTTCTACATGTATCAAGTGCATATCAGGATGTTCAGTTCCATCTACTGCATAAGGATTATCTAGAAGTTGTTCTATCATACCCTAAGGGATTTCATATTCAATATTTTCAGTAGGTGCAGTAGGTTGAGGGGTAACTAATTGTGGTTCCGGACGAGGTGAAGATACCTCGAAAAAAACCCTCAAAGGATTGCTTTCCATAGTAACAAGTGACAATAAATTTCAGCACACTATATAAATATTTCCTTACCGAATTCCACTTACCAAAGGCGCTTCACTCCCCGGCAATGGCGCCAGAAAATAGCCTTGATGACCCACAAGTATAGGGGATAAATTGTGGCTCTTTTCTATAAGTAAGAGTGTCAAACCCAACGAGGAGCAGAAGGAAATGTCAAGTAGTTTTCAGTAAAGTAATGTCTGCAAGTGCTGAAACTAAAAGTAGCGAGTAGTTTGATTGTAAGATAATTTGTAACGAGCAAGTAACGATAGTAAGAATAAGTATGCAGCAAGGTAGCCCAATCCTTTTGAGACAAAGGACAGGCCAAAACGGTTTCTTATAATAAGAAAAGTGTTCCTGTGGGTACACGGGAATTTCATCTAGTCACTTTCATCATGTTGGCTTAATTCGTGTTCGGTACTTTGATAATTTGATATGTGGGTGGACCGGTGCTTAGGTGTTGTTCTTACTTGAACAAACCTCCTACTTATGATTAACCCTCTCGCAAGCATCCGCAACTACGAGAAAAGTATTAAGAATAAATTCTAACCATAGCATTAAACTTTTGGATCCAATCGGTCCCTTACGGAATAGCGCATAAACTAGGGTTTAAGCTTATGTCACTCTCGCAACCCACCATCTAATAACTACTCCACAATGAATTCCCTTAGGCCCAAATATGGTGAAGTGTCATGTAGTCGACGTTCACATGACACCACTAAGAGAATTGCAACATACATACCATCAAAATATCGAACACATATCAAGTTCACATGATTACTTGCAACATGATTTCTCCCGTGACCTGAAGAACGAAAGTACACTACAAAAAAGACACATCTGTGACATTTTGGGCCGAACGAATTTTTTCTGTCATACTTATGACACTTCTATGACGATAATTGTGATAAAAGCCGGTATCATCATAGATGTCGTGGGCTCCTTCTTCTATGAAAAATAAATCATGATAGAAAATGGGCTTTTCGTCCTAGGCAGGCCGGAGACGCACATGCATGACATTCTTTGGGCCATCCATGACGGAAAAAACCATGGTAGAAGCGAGCGAGAGGAAAATGTCGGGGAGTTCCCGGTTACGGTGGGTGGTCGGGGGTTGAGCGATGCGCGTTTCTCTCGTACACGTACGCACGTGTGTGCGAGGCGTTGAGCTCTAACTAAACCCGAGCGATGCGTTGGGCTCTAACTGAATCCGACTGATTGCACTACCTACGTTCGAAAGTGCAACTATCCCTGGGTGGTTTTGGTAATTCCTAACAACATGTAGCTTATTGAGCTAATGCCATTTCAAGATAAATATTTCAGGATAGCTCAATGGTTGGCATGGCATGGATGAGAAAAGTGGATCCCTCAAAATGCTATGGACAAAAGGATTGGCTCAAGCTCAAAGCTCAAGACTCTACATTTTCTATTTTAGTGATCCAAGATCACATTGAGTCTATAGGAAAAGCCAATACTACCAAGGAGAGATGAGGTGTTGCTTAATGGCTTTCTTGCTCAAGATGCTTAGTGATATGCTACAAAGCCTTCAACTACTTTCTCACATCCACATATGACCTAAACCAAAAGTCCAACTCGGCCCCACCGATTCTTTCTATCCGGCGCCACTGAGTTCAGATGTCATAGCCACTGCCACAAACACTAGGCAAATCGGTCTCACCGATAGGGATCTCGGTCTCACCGAGATGGGATTGTAATCTCTCTGTTTCCCTTCGTAACGTTTCTGTCCAACCGAGATGAGCGATCGGTCCCACCGAGACTGCAATGCAAATTCTTTGTTTCCCTTTCTTAACATTTCGGTCTCACCTAAATGAGCAAATTGGTCCCACCGAGTTTGCCTGACCAACTCTCTGGTTAGCTTATTACCAAAATCGGTCTCACCGAGTTTGTGTAATCAGTCTCACCGAGATTACGTTATGCCCTAACCCTAACCATATCGGTCCTACCGAGTTGCATGTCGGTCCCACCGAAAATCCTAACAGTCACATTATTTGCTACATCGGTCCGACCGAGTTTGAAGATTCGGTCCCACCGAGATTGGCAAGTTGTGTGTAACGGTTAGATTTTGTGTGGAGGCTATATATTCCCCTCCACCCACTCTTCATTCGTGGAGAGAGCCATCAGAACGTGCCTACACTTCCAACATACATTTTTTGAGAGAGAACCACCTACACTTGTGTTGAGGTCAAGATATTCCATTCCTACCATATGAATCTTGATCTCTAGCCTTCCCCAAGTTGTTTTCCACTCAAATCTTCTTTCAACCAAATCCTAATCCTATGAGAGAGAGTTGAGTGTTGGGGAGACTATCATTTGAAGCACAAAAGCAAGGAGTTCATCATCAACACACCATTTGTTACTTCTTGGAGAGTGGTGTCTCCTAGATTGGCTAGGTGTCACTTGGGAGCCTCCGACAAGATTGTGGAGTTGAACCAAGGAGTTTGTAAGGGCAAGGAGATCACCTACTTCGTGAAGATGTACCCTAGTGAGGCAAGTCCTTCGTGGGCGACGACCATGGTGGGATAGACAAGGTTGCTTCTTCATGGACCCTTCGTGGGTGGAGCCCTCCGTGGACTCGTGCAGCCGTTACCCTTCGTGGGTTGAAGTCTCCATCAACGTGGATGTACGATAGCACCACCTACCGGAACCATGACAAAAACATCTGTGTCTCCTATTGCGTTTGCACACTCCAAACCCCTCCCTTTACATTCTTGCAAGCTGCATGCTTTTCCCAAGAACTAAAATTGGGAAAAGGCTAAATTTTTATTTGGTCAAGTAGTCTAATCACCCCCCTCTAGACATACTTTCGATCCTACAATGTTACTGAACCTGAGTGATTCCTTCGCTACTACTGCTAACTG
>NC_057810.1:649807854-649846291 GCF_018294505.1 Triticum aestivum
ACAGGACCCCGATCGATCGAGCTGGTTGGGGCTGGATGAACAGGACCCCGTGGAGGGCTGGATGAACAGGACGACCACGTGGAGGGCTGGATGAACAATAGATGGTGGAGGGCTAGATGAACAGTAACCCGTGGAGGGGTGGTTGAATAGGAGCCCGTGGAGAGGGCTGGTTGAACAGTAGCCGGTGGAGTAGCGCGCGGTGGAGGCTGGATGAACAGGAGCCCGTGGATGAACAGTCGTAGGTGGAGGCTGGAGGAGGTCGACGGTGGATGAACAATAGTCTGTGGAGACTGGAGTAGGTCGACGGTGGAGATGAACAGTATCCCGTGGAGTCCCGTTTTGCGGTACGCCAGACCCCTCCTGACGAACAGGACCCCCGTTTTGACCGTAGCTCCAACACAAGTCCATTTCCTCCGTTTTGCGGTACGCCACACCCCTCCCGATCAACAGGACCCCGTTTCGACCGTAGGAGGTCCAACACAAGTCCGTTTCCTCCGTTTTGCGGTACGCCAGACCCCTCCCGATGAACATGATCCTGTTTTGAACGTGGCCGGTTGAACACAAGGCCGTTTCCTCCGTTCTACAATATGCCAGGCCTCATTTCCATCGGCTGTTCCATCCAAGCCCTCCTGATGGACACGACAATGCATTCTGTTCCGACCCAGCCGGTTGGCTCCCCATGAACATGACAACGACGCTATTTCTCCGTTCTGACCCAGCCATGTACACGAGCCCTGGTCGTATGTATGCGCGAGTAGGCGCTCGAGACCCCGCCTGTATGTACGTACGTGGCCGTATTTACTTTCTTGCACCCTGACCGTTGTACGTACGTGTACATGCTACGTGCGCGCCTCTACTACGACACATGCGCGCCTCTACATCGAACAGTATGTACATACACGTTCGCGACCAGAATGACAACACTACATATGCTTCGACTAGGTGGGTCCCGACTGTCAGACACTTCCTTGCATGCGAAGATGTAGCTGGTGGGTCCCAGCAGTCAGGGGGACGAATCATTTTTTGCCCGGACGCACTTCCTTGCGTGCGAAGATGTAGCTGGTGGGTCCCAACAGTCAGGGGGGAAACATTTTTTTCATGAAATACGGTGGCCCGTCCGGTGGGTCCCTGCTTCCAGGTGGAGGAATCATTATTTTTCGTGTAATAAGGAGGCACTTCCTTGCTGCGGTTGTGGACCCAGCTGTCAGCCTCTCCACGTACAATACTCTTTCGATGGAAGTCGGTCGTTAACCACATTGACCACGCCGTGCCGAGAGCACCAAGGCGGTGGTCAACGGAGAGGCCGAGGAAGGGAACGACGTGGAGCCGGGGAAGACATGACAGTGGATGCCCACGCGGAGAGGAGTACGAGGGTTCACTGGTTTGGCTGTGGTGTGAGGCTGCCGACACCGCAAAATAACATGGGGTGTGGGTGAGTAGAGGGATGTCCTGGCCAGCGGTGGGAGTAGTAGGGGGCGGTGAGGCCCCCGTGGCATCACAGCCGGCCACGGGAGGCAGGAGCACGCGGCACGACCGGCGCTGGTTTGGGCGGCTGGAGCAAGAAGACCAGAGGTTGAAGAAGGACCACGACCGTTGGATGAACATCGTATGGTAACTGGAGCTAGAATCGTTCATATTGACTAAGTTGACAAAGCCCTCCGTCCACGTCAACTTGGTAGGCCCACAAGTCAGCCTCCCACTATGCTGGGTTACAGCTGGCAGGGGGAGTAATCATTTTTTTGTGCGTAATAAAGAGGCACTTCCTTGCATGCGAAGATAGCTGGTGGGTCCAACCTATTAGCAGGGGGCACGTTTTTTTCGTGAAATACAGAGGCATTCCGGTGGGACCCAGATGTCGGGTGGAGGAATCATTATTTTGCGCGTAATAAAGAGGCACGTCTGATGGATGTTGTTCATTGACCATGTTGACCAGGCCGCGCCGAGAGCACCATGGCGGTGGATGACGGTGAGACCTAGGAAGTGAATGACACGAAGCCGGGGAAGACTCGACAATGGTTGCCCACGCGATGGGGAGTACGAGGGTTTACTGGTCCGGTTGCCATCGCTGGAAATAACATGAGGTGTCGGTGAGTAGATGAATGCCCTGGACAGCAATGAAGTAGGATGGGACAGTGCGGCCTGTGCGGCAGCACAACCGGCCACGAGAGGCGGGAGCAGGCAGTCCCACCGACGTTGGTTTGGGCGGCTGGAGCAAGGAGATCAGATATTGAAGAAGCAGCACGGCCGTTGGATTAACATCCAACAGTCACTACTGCTAGAATCGTTTGTGGACTAAGTTGACAAAGCCTTTCGTACACGTCAACCTACTAGACCCACAAGTCAACCTCCAAATCTGTACCAAACAGCATACAACCCGAAATTTCTAGCGGAATAAAATTAATTTTAAAACTAAATATACCTTTATTTAAATTCAATGAAATTTTACCCGCACAAAAACAATGAAATTTAAAATATCAAAATCTGAAAGAAAAAAACATTTTAGAACTAATTGCCTGTTTGCTGTATTTTTTCATTTTACAGCCCATTTATTATTACTTATAGCCCATTTTCTGGGTAAAATGCATCCCTCCTCGTGTTGAAAGATTTTCGGCCCAGCAGGGCATAGAAAAGCAAGTAGGCCTACGTTGGTTATTCTGCAAAAAACAAAATACCTGGCTAGCCATTTTCAAAAAGGAAAAAACAAACTGGGCCAGTCATGTGCTAAACATATGAAATAAAAGCCTGGACTAGACGGGCCACAGCTCCCGCACAACCTAGCTTATACCCTTCTCTGTCCCAAAAAAACAAAATTACTGCACGCGCTGCTGGGTCCCTACTATCATCCTCACCATGTACAATCATCTCCTTATTCCTCTCGGTTGTTAACCATGTTGACAACACCGGAGGGAGGCGCCGCGGCGAGCAAACCAAGGCAGAGGACGATGGTGAGGCCTCAGACGGGAACGAACGGGAGCCGGGGAAGATGCGCAGAGTTTTAGGGTGCGATGTGGCCATGATGCATGTGCGGCAGCACAGCCAGCCGTGGGAGGCGGGAACAGGCGGTCCCGCCGGTGCTAGTTTGGCTTTGACGGCTCGAGGAAGAAGAGACTGAAGAAACACGACAAACGTTGGATGTCAATCCAACGGTCAAGGTTGGCACAATCGTTTGTTTATTAAGCCGACACCAAGTAGCATACTTTTTTATATATAGGAAGAAAAGAAAATTTGGGCTTGTTCGCCTAATAACATTCCCGAAACTACGAATGTTCGATCTTGTGTTGCAACTAAAACTACGAGGAAAATGCGTTTGTCTGCCATCCTCCTCCCAGGGAACGTTCACCACATAAGTGACTAACTCCCTTGGTTTTCAACCAAGAGGTGTTGGGTTCGAGTCCCAGGAACTCTCAATTTTTTCCTCCTTCCTTCCTCACAAAAAGGGAAAGAAAATCAAAGACTTGAGAAGGCGTACAAAACAAGCTAGTGTACCAGTAAAGAGACATTGCTGAGTTTTAGAAAAAAGAGAGACATGCTCCTGTAGCTGGTTCGAATCCAAACCTAGACTATGACTATATATGGTGCTATGCTACTCTACAAGTAATGAAACTGACATATCCAACATTCACTTATCCTCTTCTCTACTTACTCTGCCTAGCATCAGAAGCTCTCGTCGCAGCAACCATGTCCGCTGGCTGCTTGTCCACCTGCTCTTCAGCAAGGAACAACTAGATATGCGCCAAGTCACCACCCGTACCATCGCATGTGGGTCTCATCACACCCCCGCCGGTTACTCATCGCAACCCGCTGCCGTTGGTGTGGTGCCACTGCTGCAAATCACGCAGAGTCATCCATCGCGTCTCAACCACAATCCTCAACCCTGGCCAAGTCTTCTACAAATGCCTGAATCATGGGGTAATAATATGTTTAACTATTGTTTTGCTGCTTTTAGTTGCTGATTTTTTTAATATTTTGGTTGATGATCTTCCAATTTGATTCGTGCAGAAAAGGGAAGATTCGTGTGATTTGTATTTCTAGGAAGTTGCTGATGTGGGGGAATGCAACTATGATGATTATTTTGTTAGGCAAGGAATCCCAATACCAGCAGGTTGGGTTGTTGGACAAGTAACTGGACGAACGACAGAAGAGGAAGATGCAGAGTAGAAGGTTAAAGATGCATTTCCTCTAATCATGGCCAAGCAACAGCTGCTGAACGGCCTTGACAGCAATGAGGAGATGAAAGAGCTCGTGAAGATAATGGGAAAAATCGATGTGCTCGGTAGGATGATTGTCTCTTTATTTGCAGTGTATGTAGCACTCATGATGTATTCAGTGGCTATGACATGAGCACTTTGCTGAAACTTGTAATGAAAACCTGTGTAGCAGGCTGGGCGTAGTGTTGTGAACCTCTAATGATTTCTATTAATGAAAATCAGGGGGTATCCCCTTTTGCTCATAAATAAATAAATAGAAGAGGCCCTTTTGGTAATAAATAAATAAATTAGCAGAGGCCCTGTCTGGTCAGCTTTGTTTTCATTCGAAGACGTCGAGCAAATTGCAGTCCAACAGCAAACTATGTCATCCAATTCAAGTTTCACAGCCAAATATGAGTACAACTAAACAACAATGTCATCATGTTTTAGTCGTCATACAATCACCAAACACAAATCAGCATACATAACAAGTGATGTTCTCATAGCAAAATACTAAACAACATGTTCATCAGGTTTCAGTTGTCATAGCAAACACAATTTCACATAGTAGATAAAAAAACATCTTCTGACAGGCAAATATGACAAAAGCAATGTAGTCATCATTCGTAGCAGCAGCGTCAACATCTTCGCCATGTGTATCAGTCTGGATCATAATTCCCCATGGTGTCATTTTCTTCTTCGTCCTCAACATCCTCAAACGTTGGCTTCTTCTTGATCAACTCTTGTATGTCCATAGCAGGACAGGCAATATTTTCGCCGACATCATTGGCGTATGGTTCTCAAAGATATTAGGAACATCTGTGTTATCTTGTACATCAGGAGCAGTGTAAGCATCATCTTGTTGTGCAACTTCATTAAACGAATTCCTCTGCTCAAACCTTTGCAATACTCTCCAGTCATCGCTACGTTCAAATGTGTCTTCCAAGAAAAATATCCGTGTTGCTTGATTTGCCAAAATAGAAGGCTCGTTGGTCTGGTATGCCGCCTTGACATTGATGGATTTGAAATAATCATCAGCTCTGGGTTTTGCGATCCTGGAAAACAGGTTATACCAATGACAACACAACAGACCCACTCACCGATCATCCTCAAAATTGGAGATATACTGCAACTGAACAATGTCTGTTATGTTAGCATACATTTCAGTTGTCTCTTTGTCATACGTATCCGTGCTCATGATGGCACTGTTTTGTGTCTTCCTGCCTTCGTCTCGTGCAAGGGTGTTGTAGCGCACATCTCCAACAATGCAAGATTCATAATGTCTTACCCGAGTATCAGGACCCATTGCTAGTGAGTAAAGGGCATCATCAACTGCCTACCCATCCTCCCGCATCTTCTTAACCTAGGGTTAGAAAATAGACAAGTTGATCATCTTATGTACTGAATATATTAAAAAAACTGACAGTGCAATTCAAAAGCTTACATGGCTCTTGAACCATTTCGCAAATCCTGCCATAACCAGTTTGTCAATGTTTCTTGGATTTTGCGGCAGTAACTCCTTTTTGTAGATGCTGCACAACATAGTGATCGCGTCAAACATCTAAATATATAAGAATGTGCAGCAAGTTTAGTAGATTATGATGTATAAGCTGCAGTACTTAGCACTTACTTGATATAAGGTAGTATCTCAGAACAGTTATTCAACACATACCAAACCATTTTTTCCAAATCTTTAGGTTTGTCCTCTTGTCGACTCTTCCCTATAACCCGAACAGAATGATGGAAAACATTGAGCCGGGGATTGTATTCACCCACCTCTTTGCCAAGCAGATCAACTATTTCAATGTATTTTGAGCAGAATGTCAACACTTCTGTAGCAATGTAGGCCTCTGCAATGGAACCCTTGGGTCTAGCTCTGTTCCTAACATAGCCTTTGAAAGTGCCTAGCCGCCTTTCAATAGGGTACATCCAGCCATACTGTGCTGGACCTCCAAGTAGTGCCTCATCAGGTAGATGAACAGCCAAATGCACCATCACATTAAAGAAGGCTGGAGGATATATCTTCTCAAGGTCGCATAGGATAGTTGGTATCTTGTCTCTAAGACGCTCCAAAGCATCTATCCTGATATTTCTACTGCAGAGTTCCCTGAAGAATTGTCCCAACTCTGCAACTGCTCTATATAAGTCAAGGCGGCCCAATCTTCTAAGGATAATAGGTAAAACCCTTTGAAGTAGGACATGGCAGTCATGGATTTTCAACCCTTGTACCTTGTTTCCATCTGCACTGACTCTCCTTTCAGGGTTCGAAGCAAATCCATGTGGGAATCTCGTACATGACAGGACCTCGCAGAATTCTTTTCTTTTTACCTTCTCCAAGACATAAACAGCTGGTGCCATATCCCGTGGTTTACCTTCATCTTGCACCCGCAAATCCTGTCTGATACCCAGGTGTCTTAAATCAATCCTAGATTTTAAGGTATCTTTGATCTTGCCTTCAATATTAAGAAGTGTGCTGATAATGTTGTCACATATATTTTTCTCGATGTGCATCCCATCAAGATTATACTGCAGATCCAAATCTTTCCAATACTACAAGTCCCACAAAGTGGACCTGCGGGTAAACAATAATCTCTCTTCTGCCCTGCCATGCTTCCTTTTCCCGCTACCATTACCAGGATGGTTTCCTGGTGTAACATGCCCGACCTTCTCTAATTCTACTTGCAACTCATCGGCGGTGAGCCTCTTTGGCGCATCACGGTTTTCATGCTTTGCATTGAACACATGCCTTTGGTATTTTCTCGGATGTGGCTTGTCCTTGGCAAGGAAACGACGTGTGTCCAATGTAACAGATCTTGCTAAGTATTGCATATGACAACGGATTCCTGTCACAGGGAACACATGCATTGTAACCATGTGTCGTTCGCCTTGACATAGTTCCCCAAGCTGGATAATCATGGATGCACCAAATTATAACAACACGCAGAAAGAAATCAGCTAGTGGGCTACTATATAGGTCTCAAGTGAGAACACCCCTCCATAGCTGTTGAAGTTCCTCCACAAGAGGCTCCATGAACACATCAAAATCCTTTGCAGGACTTGTTGGACCTGGGATGAGCAAGGCCATCATGTAGTTTGAATCTTTGGTGCAGACATTTGGAGGCATGTTGTAAGGGATAACAAGCACTGGCCACATGCTATATGTGGCGCTCTGGTGGCCAAATGGGTTAAATCCATCTGAAGCTAAGCCAAGTCTAATGTTTCTTGGGTCAGTAGCAAACTTTTTGTGTTTCTGACTGAAGCTTTTCCACTCACTACCATGAGATGGATACTCATTGCATTCTGATCTTTGTACTCCTGGTTCCTAGAATTTCGCAGTAGATCCTCTCTTGTTTCAGCATCATGAAACAACCTCTGCAATCTTGGTATAATTGGAAAATGTCTAAGAACATTACGAGGAATCCTCTTCACAGCATCGCCATCTTTCCATCTTGATCATTTGCATTTCAGGCATTCACTTAAGTTGGCATAATCCTTCTGTAACAGAACACAGTTATTCTTACAAACATGGATCATATCATATCCAACTCCAACTGCACGAAGGAAATTCTTCATTTTACTGTAGGTGTGTGGCAACTCAGACACATCTGGGAAAGATTTGCGGAAAGCAGCCAACATTGTATCGAATGATTTGTTGGTCATCCGCTCAGATGACTTCACCTGAAGAAAGGTGACCATAGCTGAGAATACTGACAACTTATTTCCTGGGGTGACAACCACGTTGCATTATTCCAACATGCAGGCCCATCGTTTTTCTTCTGCAGGTGAAAGTTCACGGAATGCACGAGCATTTCGTAGCATTGTTTCAATGTTGGTAAAACTCACTGGCTTCACCACCACCACCTCCTCCTCCTCTTCCACCTGAGCATCAAGCAGATCAAGACGGTGATCTGCTGCTTCCATGTAGTCAATAACATGATGAACCCACCTAGTATATGTGACTGACATCCCATACAAGTGTAGATGATTTTGCACAGTTGACTGGGGTCTTGTAACTGAATTCATACAACTGCTACATGGGCAGAGCACATCTGATTTCGTACCACCGTACTCAGCTCTGATAAAGTTAATGAAGTTTTCAACCCCCTCGACATATGCAGCGGAGAATCTTTGAGCAGAAGTTATCCAAGTCCTTTCCACCTCTTAGACATACAAATTAGTTCTTCTCCTAGATATTACAGGAAAAACATATATGCTTTTTTATGAAGTCCAGAAAAAAATACCTAGGTCGATCTCTAAAGCTATGGCAAGATATTTGGACGAGCATATGTCACGTCCCCAGTTCAAGCCTTGCTTGTCTCTGCATAAGCATCCATGCATCATGTTTAAATTTAAAGAAACTTGAAATGGGGATTGTTTAAACACAAGCACCAAATGAATCCAACTAGGGTCAAAATAAAATCTTTTTCATTAAACTCAAAATGCCCTCTAAAAATGTTCAACATTACTGGTTTGAGGTGGAAGCATCTATCAAAAATGGTTTATATTTTTGCAGGACATATTGGGCTCTGAATTAAATCATACTCTATTTGCATTTGGGAATTTAAATGCTATACAATATTTTAAATGCTCAAATATTCATAAACTAAAATGTTTACTGTTGGTTATATTCCAAACAGTGGCATTGAACAGTTTCATGATTTTTGGTAATGCCCTGACATTTTTAATAAAGCCCTAAAGACTACAGAATAATAGAAAACAGAAACAATAAAAGAGAGAGAGAGAGATTTTTACCTGGCGCTCACCTGGCAGCCCAGCCGACCCAGCTCCTGTTCCGGCCCAGCCCACCACCGCCTGGCTCCCTGTCGCCTTCCTCCTCGTGCCAGTAGGCAGAGGAGGGACACCGCGACGCCGCCGAGCTCGCCACGCCACCTCCCTCCTTGCCTGCCTCACCGAGGCACCTCGAAGCCCTTCTCGGCGTCGCTCTGGACCCCCTGACCCCCCCTCACTCTCCCGTGTCCTCTCCTCTCCTCTCCCTCGCTCTCTCACGCGATGCCCGAATGGGTTCGTCGCCGCCGTTCGCCACCATCGTAGCCACCGCCTTCCCTTCGCTTCCCTGACTGGCTCAAGAGCATCGCCACGCCTCCCTCGTCCTCTCCGTCTAGTCACGCGTCACCGGAGGCTCTGCATCGACGCCATCTTCATCATCTTCGTCGCCGGCCGCCGGAGATCCCCCTCGATGCTCCGCTCGGTCTGGTGCCTCCTTGAGCTCGCCGAGGCCACCGCTGCACTCGCTGTGAGCTCCTGTGTCGTTTCCCCCTCTCCCCTGGCTCGTTTTCTTCCTCTAACACCGATGCCGTCGCGGCCGAGAGCTTCTCGCCGCCGGCCATGGCGTAGCCGTGGCGATAGCCGTGCAAGCTCGCAACCGGGCGCGTCATCGTCCTCACCTCGCTCCTAGGAGCCGAACGCACCTAGTAGCTCGTCCATAGCCGCACCGTAGCCCCCTAGCCGCTCGAGGCCGAGCTCCGGCCGCCGACTCGCTCGCCGCAGTTGCCGCTACCGGCCCCCCCAGCCACAGCTGCAGCCACCGCTGGACGCGCCGCATCATGGCCGTTCCAACAAGACCTGCCGCACGTCCTCCCGACGCCGGAATTGGCCGGACGGGCATCGCCGCTGCGCTTCGGTTATCGCCGGAGTTAATCCGGTGACAAGGTAGGTTAGTTAGTGCTAATGACCCCTCTAATCAACCCCTTAAGCCACTGCCACGTGTGCCCATGCGCCTGTTTAGTTTAGATTAATTTTCCTGTTTAGTTTAGATTAACCCAGTGGGACCCACGCGTCAGTGTTGACTACGCTGACGTGGCTGTTGACCTGGCCCACCTGTCTGTGACCGTAGGCAGCACTGGCTCACTGACCGGCGGGCCCCACGTGTCAGGTTTGACCTGGACCGGGTCTATTGACCTGCTGAGGTCAGCATGACACAATACTGACGCAGTAATTGTTTTCTGGATTTAAAATAATTCAGGAAATTCTAGAAAATGATCTAAACTTCTAAAATTCATAGAAATTCAACCGTAACTCCAAATTAAATAATTTATATATGAAAAATGATCAGAAAAATCCAATCTATCCATCTGTATCATTTTCATGCATGTTAGAACAACTTATAGCTGCTGTTTAGCACAAGTCATATAAATGGCATTTAAACCTTCACAGATGGAGTTTGATTTTGAATTTAGATGCAAACCAACTCCATTTAACCTGCTGCTAGCTGCATTAGTTCAAACCACATCATATTGCCATGTCATGATCATGCATCATATTGTGCATTGCATTGATTGTATTTCTCCTATGTTGCCGGTATTTGCCCCTCTCGATAGACGTTCCGACGATGAGTTCGATGACACCGATGAAGAGCTATATTATCTTCAGAAGTGCCAGGCAAGCAAAACCCCCCTTGTTCATTCTGATACAATCCCACTCTCTTGCTCCTGCTCTCTTTTACTGCATTAGGACAACAACGATTCATCTGTTACTTGCTGCGGTAGCTGAACACCTTTATCCTCTGCATGACCTGTCATTGCCACAGTAAATAGATGAAACCCACTAGCATGAGTAGGAGTTCTTTGAGCCCTGTTGTGCCTACTCATTCATGCTTGTTTGTCATGCCTGCTACTGCTTAGAGTTGAGTCAGGTCTGATTCATCGGGGATGAATCAGAGGTGTATGAACATGTCCTACTGTGTGTGACCTAAGTGTGTGAATACGATTTGGTAAAGCTAGCGGTGAGAGGCCATGTAGGAGTACATGGTGGGTTGTCTCATTGCAGCCGTACTCAGGAACTGAGTTCTGTGTTTGTGATCCATGAAACAGATACTACCACGCATTGGGCCCGAAACCAATGGACCCTCTCGGCTTCTTAATCACCCTTGTCCTCTGTCCAGGAGTTGCAAGTAGTTTCTGGTGTTTGTAGTTTGCTGGAGGCCGTGGGCAGCGCTGACCGGAGGGGTGGGCTGTGATGCGGTAGGCACGTGGCACGGTGTACCGGGCGCCCGTTTGGTCTCTCGGGGAACCCTGCACACATCGCTTGGGGCTGTGAGCGAAACTCCGGCCAGCTCTCCTCGCGGATGGAACCTGGATAGGCGATAAACCTGGACTAGAGACTTGAGTGTTTAGGTAGGTCGTGGCCGACACCCACGTTGGGCTTCCGCTTGAAGGTTGCCGAGTACATGTCGTGTAAACGGCGGTAAGTGGTGAGAGCGTGTGTGAAGAAGTACACCCCTGCAGGGTTAACATCATCTATTCGAATAGCCGTGTCCGCGGAAAAGGACTTCTGGGTTGCCTGTACAGTTCATAGACAAGTGAAAGTGGATACTCTAAAATACGCAAGATAAGCGTGAGTGCTATGGATGGCGTTCTCGTAGGGCGACGGGAGCGGATCCAAGTGGTGTATTGATATGGTGAATATGTGGACTCGTGTGCGCCACCTCAAAAGAGTTACTTGTAGTCGTAGTTCAGGATAGCCACCGAGTCAAAGCTGGCTTGCTGCAGTTAAACCCCACCATCCCCTTTGTTGATAATGATGCATATGTAGTTGATGTAAGTCTTGCTGGGTACATTTGTACTCACATTTGCCTATTTTATGTTTTTGCAGAGAGACTTCGGTCTCGCTAGTAGTTCCGCGTGGACTTCGATGTTTAGCTTGTTACCTCAGCTACGATCTTGTGCCCTCGGCAGGATCTGGTAGATAGTCAGGCTTCTAAGCCTTTTTCATTTGTAGATGTCTGTACTCAGACATGTTAGCTTCCGCTTGTGCGTTGACTTGTATGCTCTGAATGTTGGGTCGCGAGACCCATGTTTGTAATATCTCGCTCCTCGGAGCCTAATGAATAAATACTTGAGACGTAGAGTCATGTTCTGATGCCATGTTGTATTTGCACATATCGAGCATATTGTGTGTATGTTATTGAAATGCTTGGTATGTGTGGGATCTGACTATCTAGTTTTTTATCCTTAGTAGCCTCTCTTACCGGGAAATGTCTCCTAGTGTTTCCACCGAGCCATGGTAGCTTGCTACTGCTCTGGAACACTTAGGCTGGCCGGCATGTGTCCTTCTTCATTCCTGTGTCTGTCCCTTCAGGGAAATGTCACGCGATGAATACCGGAGTCCTGTTAGCCCGCTACAGCCCGGTTCACCGGAGTCCTGCTAGCCCAGTGCTATAGCCTGGATTCACTCGCTGATGACCGACACGTTCGATGCTGGGTCATGGATGCCTGTCCTTGTAAGTTTGTGCCACTTTGGGATTATGACTAGCCATGTCAGCCTGGGCTCCTTATCATATGGATGCTAGCGACACTATCATATACGTGTGCCAAAAGGCACAAACGGCCTCGCGCAAAGGTAAGGAGACACCCGTGGGAATACCGTACGTGAGGCCGCAAAGTGATATGATGTGTTACATGCTAGATCGATGTGGCATTGAGTCGGGGTCCTGACAGCTTTGGTATCAGAGCCTGACTGCCTGTAGGATTACCAAGCCAAACTGGTCGAAGTTGAGTCTAGAAATTCTTTAGTTATATAAGGGAATTGATTGTGGGATGGAACGTAAGGCTCTTTTTACTCCTTATACCTCATGGCCTTCTGATCTGAGTCAACCTTTTCTCTTCTACGGGGATTAAGAACTAGGCCTTCTCATCTATCTATCAGGATGACGTGTTACTAATCCATAGACCTTTAAGATTGTTGGTTTTAAGCCTCAGTTCAGTCTCTACTACTTCCATGTGTTAACTATTGATCGCAAAACCTTGATATTGTGCTTCTGAGTGGTTACGCCACCATTTTTGTAGCATGTCTCAAATCCTTTTGA
Source organism: Triticum aestivum (assembly GCF_018294505.1). NCBI lineage: Eukaryota > Viridiplantae > Streptophyta > Magnoliopsida > Poales > Poaceae > Triticum > Triticum aestivum. The sequence goes on from NC_057810.1 coordinate 649,820,866, forward strand.
GCATTTACAACCGTTATGTTGTCCGAGTCATCCCAGGTTTCTAAACAGTCTGATGCATTTGCAAATCCCTTCTTCCCGTCCCCGATGTCCCTTTGGTCAGATTAATCACACAAATTAGTGAGTTGAGGTACTTTATTGCCTCGACACATATGTTGGAGTTAATATTATGACCCTAGGTGTTTTAGGGGATCATCTAGTGGTCTAGCCAGGATCTGTGTTTCCAGTGTGATGATTCTGGCCGTCATTATCGAAAGCATCCCGTGATGCCATTTAGTTAGTAGGCATTCTATTTCTGGGTTCTGAACCCGAGATTCACCCTATTACTTCATGTTGATAGTAATTGCTAGTTCCCTTAGGTTATTAGTAACCTTTGCATTAGTCCTCGAGGTCCGTGGTATTTCCTTCTTCCAAATACTTTGAACCACTTACGACAGATGTCTATTGGATCAAAAGATCACAACAGGAGTGCTCTCGATGGGTTCTCCATTCTATATTGCGACTCTGCCAGTTCTACTTTTCTACATGGGTTATCCAGAAGAAACTTGTTGAACTTGGGTCGACATACTAACCTATGCATCCACAACTTAGAAAAATCGTATGTTCCTTTGAGTTGTTCCGCTTTAGTTGTCTTCCGACCCTCGTCTACCAATTGATAGTCAAGAGTATGCGTGCAATCGTTCATCGATGCCTATTATTCTTGTGGTCCCGTCAAGCCATTCTATTCCAGAATGACTAGGAGAAATGAACTCCAGTACCTCATCCATATCTAGGATTGGGCCAAAGTAGTCATACTCCATAGATCAAAATACTAATCCAGTTTTTGTTCTGTTGTACCTTGAGGTATTACTCTCTTTATGTCAAGAAAGTCATAGGAATTACACATCATCTTATGACTTCTTGATACAGTGATACTTCTCGCCCTCATTATTCATTTCTCGGCTCCCGTGTTGTTGCAACCGAAACGCCGCCAAGTGAAACGTGATGTGTGAAATCTATACTCCTAGCAACTCTGTTGCTTGGTACTTAAATGGAAAATAACCTCATTCTTAGCGTGTTGGTTACTGAATCATCACCCTAAGGTTGATCGTGCTACCTAGTCCTTATTTCCGGTGCACTCTCTGATCAATGAGTTAGTATTGTATCAACCCCTTGCTCTTTTGATCATATCGTCCTGCCCTGAAAAGCAAGATTGTTCTCGAGCTTAGTAACATATCAGTGGTTCGTGATTTTTCGAATATCTTCTCAAAAGTATCACCAGGCCGTCACCCGACTGTTATGTTGAGCTCATGATCAAGTTGGTTTCATATAAACCACCCCTTCTCCAAGAGTCTGTGTTGGGTACCCCTAAGCTAGTTGGCTAAGCTGAACAACAACTTGGAGAGTTGGAAGATGGAAGCTTGTCCGATTTAGTTCATCTTAAGGGATATCTTGTGTGTGTGTGTGTGTATGTGTTGAAGGTAGATGATATCTTCCTTGAGTGAACCTCGTGGTAAATTATTGGATCTATTGTCTTGCCAAACTTTGATTTGAGTATGGGTTATCCTCAAATCAAATCAGAACCAATGATGTTCGTAATGTTGTCTTACTCGTGGTTGATCCCTCGAGCATACACCATTATATCCTTTGGTCTGACCAATACTATCACTTGTTCTCATAATTATGGAATTCCATTCTTATGGAAACCTGGATGAATTGTTGTTGAGCCCATCGACAACATCCTTGTCTTCTCCATAATTTTGTTGAACATTAAGCTAGTATTGGAAACTTTTGAAAGCATTTGTTCATGCTAGCTCATGAAGCATATGTTTGGATGTAAGAAGTGACTTCCTCTAGTTCATGTGCATTTGATGCAAGTTGCCGCCGTGGATTCGAGAAAGTCAATGTTGCCTCCTCTAGAATCATCCCAAGTCAGTCATGCATGTGCGAAGTATGCTATGGTTTGACAGGCTCGCTACCTCCATTCCACATGTATTCCCTAGTACACCAAGCCACTGATTGCTTTGTTCAAGGAGAAGAAGTTCCTTCTTAAGAGCAAGACTTATGCAAGGACTTCGATATCCTCGATGATGGTTCCCCACCGGAACTCGGTAGTGTTTTATTGTAAGACTACCATGGGATCATGTCTGTCTGGGACAACGTGTTCACATGTTTGTAGCAGAACCAGCTCATATTTTGGAGCTTGCTATCGTAGTTCATTCCCCGAGAATCACGCAATGTCATCTCGTCGATTTGTGTTGCAAACTTTCATTTTTCTTTCTAGACTTGATGAGTCTGGAATATCCTAACACCAACCAGATCTGAATCTCGGGCAGATATGATGGTTGGAACGTTTCCCAAGAACGATAATAATGGTCTCACTGTAACCGGTAAAGTGGATGTCGTGGCCAACACACCTAGCCGAAAGGCCAATTATTATAGTATCTTGGTTGAGGAAGTTGGTCACCTCCCCATAAGGACTTTGTAGGATTTACTCCTTAGTTGTTCCTTATGGATTTTCTTTTGTGTTCCCGAAGTCCGACCTTTTACTTGATGTTCCCGATATGAAACCATGTCTATGAATGGATTACGCTAACACATCAAGGAGAACATTAGAAGCGAGTGCTAAATGCCTCTCGGTCAATCATCCAGATTTTGTTCCCTTGGCCCCGCCAAGGTGAAATCTGAGAAGGTGTTATCTTCCTTTGCATCTGCATCTTCCACCGGTATTCGTCATGGTAGTATGTTGTGTTGCCAGGATCCCTGACACGGATATTGGTAAAACCTTGATGAATATGGAAATGCTCAAGTTCTTGAGATCCCACGCAAGCGCTAGGTGTTATCATCGGCACTAACTGGGTTTGCTCTCAGCTTCCTCGGATATGCTATAACTTCTCAAACAGTGGACTCACTCTCTACTGTTGAGCTTCTCCTCAGTTACTAAAGTCATCCCTTGTGTTGTTTTCAACAAGGTAATCCACATCATCCATTCTAATCCAAGCATGTCATTCTGCTGACCCCCTCCAAATGATCGCTCGAGAATTGCCTTAGGCTGGTATAAAGAATCTCAATGATCTCTACATCAAAGGTAATTCTTTTTGCCACTTAAGGGGATGATTCTACAAGTCACCCTCCTCCAAGATGTTTTGTTATGGTGTCATGCCAACTCAACTCCTCGCTATATTGACAATTGTTTACCACCTTCTTAAATGTGGAATTGTTGTCTACCTAGTGAACCTTTGTCATGTGTTTCACCCCATCCTTCTGGACGAATGCTTTGTGTCTCAGCTCGAGAGATGTATCAATGTCCCACTCCGTGAGTTGATCATGAGTTGTTCGACCTCCGGTAAGATCGATCTCTCTAGAGTTTTCTTTTCCCTCTCATTGTCATGTTAGTTGGAGTTCTTAGAGCAAGATGACGAGACAAAGATGGTGATCGAATCAATGTTCTCGTGACGTGCACCTTGGATCGTGAAGATTGTGTTAGTTTGCGCTCTCCTTTCATCTTACCCTACGCTTGAATCTCGGGACGAGATTCTTGTTTAGTGGGGGTGAGTTGTCACGTCCCCAGTTCAAGCCTTGCTTGTCTCTGCATAAGCATCCATGCATCATGTTTAAATTTAAAGAAACTTGAAATGGGGATTGTTTAAACCCTAGCACCAAATGAATCCAACTAGGGTCAAAATAAAATCTTTTTCATTAAACTCAAAATGCCCTCTAAAAATGTTCAACATTACTGGTTTGAGGTGGAAGCATCTATCAAAAATGGTTTATATTTTTGCAGGACATATTGGGCTCTGAATTAAATCATACTCTATTTGCATTTGGGCATTTAAATGCTATACAATATTTTAAATGCTCAAATATTCATAAACTAAAATGTTTACTGTTGGTTATATTCCAAACAGTGGCATTGAAAAGTTTCATGATTTTTGGTAATGCCCTGACATTTTTAATAAAGCCCTAAAGACTACAGAATAATACAAAACAGAAACAATAAAAGAGAGAGAGAGAGATTTTTACATGGCGCTCACCTGGCAGCCCAGCCGACCCAGCTCCTGTTCCGGTCCAGCCCACCACCGCGTGGCTCCCTGTCGCCTTCCTCCTCGTGCCAGTAGGCAGAGGAGGGACACCGCGACGCCGCCGAGCTCGCCACGCCACCTCCCTTCTTGCCTGCCTCACCGAGGCGCCTCGAAGCCCTTCTCAGCGTCGCTCTGGACCCCCTGACCCCCCTCACTCTCCCGTGTCCTCTCCTCTCCTCTCCCTCGCTCTCTCACGCGACGCCCAAATGGGTTCGTCGCCGCCGTTCGCCACCATCGTAGCCACCGCCTTCCCCTCGCTTCCCTGACTGGCTCAAGAGCATCGCCACGCCTCCCTCGTCCTCACCGTCTAGTCACGCGTCGCCGGAGGCCCTGCATCGACGCCATCTTCATCATCTTCGTCGCTGGCCGTCGGAGATCCCCCTCGATGCTCCGCTCGCTCCGGTGCCTCCTTGAGCTCGCCGAGGCCACCGCTGCACTCGCTGTGAGCTCTTGTGTCGTTTCCCCCTCTCCCCTGGCTCGTTTTCTTCCTCTAACACCGATGCCGTCGCGGCCGAGAGCTTCTCGCCGCCGGCCATGGCGTAGCCGTGGCGATAGCCGTGCAAGCTCGCAACCGAGCGCGTCATCGTCCTCACCTCGCTCCTAGGAGCCGAACGCACCTAGTAGCTCGTCCATAGCCAAACCGTAGCCCCTAGCCGCTCGAGGCCGAGCTCCGGCCGCCGCCTCGCTCGCCGCAGTTGCCGCTACCGGCCACCCCAGCCACAGCTGCAGCCACCGCTGGACGCGCCGCATCGCGGCCGTTCCAACAAGACCTGCCGCGCGTCCTCCCGACGCCGGAATTGGCCGGACGGGCATCGCTGCCGCACTCCGGTTATCGCCGGAGTTAATCCGGTGACAAGGTAGGTTAGTTAGTGCTAATGACCCCTCTAATCAACCCCTTAAGCCACTGCCACGTGGGCCCATGCGCCTGTTTAGTTTAGATTAATTTTCCTGTTTAGTTTAGATTAACCCAGTGGGACCCACGCATCAGTGTTGACTACGCTGACGTGGCTGTTGACCTGGCCCACCTGTCTGTGACCGTAGGCAGCACTGGCTCACTGACCGACGGGCCCCATGCATCAGGTTTGACCTGGACCAGGTCTGTTGACCTGCTGAGGTCAGCGTGACACAATACTGACGCAGTAATTGTTTTCTGGATTTAAAATAATTCAGGAAATTCCAGAAAATGATCTAAACTTCTAAAATTCATAGAAATTCAACCGTAACTCCAAATTAAATAATTTATATATGAAAAATGATCAGAAAAATCCAATCTATCCATTTGTATCATTTTCATGCATGTTAGAACAACTTATAGCTGCTGTTTAGCACAAGTCATATAAATGGCATTTAAACCTTCACATATGGAGTTTGATTTTGAATCTTAGATGCAAACCAACTCCATTTAACCTGCTGCTAGCTGCATTAGTTCAAACCACATCATATTGCCATGTCATAATCATGCATCATATTGTGCATTGCATTGATTGTATTTCTCCTATGTTGCCGGTATTTTCCCCTCTCGATAGACGTGTTCCGACAATGAGTTCGATGACACCGATGAAGAGCTATATTATCTTCAGAAGTGCCAAGCAAGCAAAACCCCCTTGTTCATTCTGATACAATCCCACTCTCTTGCTCCTGCTCTCTTTTACTGCATTAGGACAACAACGATTCATCTGTTACTTGTTGCGGTAGCTGAACCCCTTTATCCTCTGCATGACCTATCATTGCCACAGTAAATAGATGAAACCCACTAGCATGAGTAGGAGTTGTTTGAGCCCTATTGTGCCTACTCATTCATGCTTGTTTGTCATGCCTGCTACTGCTTAGAGTTGAGTCAGGTCTGATTCATCGGGGATGAATCAGAGGTGTATGAACATGTCCTACTGTGTGTGACCTAAGTGTGTGAATACGATTTGGTAAAGGTAGCGGTGAGAGGCCATGTAGGAGTACATGGTGGGTTGTCTCATTGCAGCCGTACTCAGGAACTGAGTTCTGTGTTTGTGATCCATGAAACAGATACTACCACGCATTGGGCCCGAAACCAATGGACCATCTCGGCTTCTTAATCACCCTTGTCCTCTGTCCAGGAGTTGCAAGTAGTTTCTGGTGTTTGTAGTTTGCTGGAGGCCGTGGGCAGCGCTGACCGGAGGGGTGGGCTGTGATGCGGTAGGCACGTGGCACGGTGTACCGGGCGACCGTTTGGTCTCTCGGGGAACCCTGCACACATCGCTTGGGGTTGTGAGCGAAACTCCGGCCGGCTCTCCTCGCGGATGGAACCTGAATAGGCGATAAACCTGGACTAGAGACTTGAGTGTTTAGGTAGGTCGTGGCCGACACCCACGTTGGGCTTCCGCTTGAAGGTTGCCGAGTACATGTCGTGTAAACGGCGGTAAGTGGTGAGAGCGTGTGTGAAGAAGTACACCCCTGCAGGGTTAACATCATCTATTCGAATAGCCGTGTCCGCGGAAAAGGACTTCTGGGTTGCCTGTACAGTTCATAGACAAGTGAAAGTGGATACTCTAAAATACACAAGATAGGCATGAGTGCTATGGATGGCGTTCTCATAGGGCGACGGCAGCGGATCCAAGTGGTGTATTGATATGGTGAATATGTGGACTCGTGTGCGCCACCTCAAAAGAGTTACTTGCAGTCGTAGTTCAGGATAGCCACCGAGTCAAAGCTGGCTTGCTGCAGTTAAACCCCACCATCCCCTTTGTTGATAATGATGCATATGTAGTTGATGTAAGTCTTGGTGGGTACATTTGTACTCACGTTTGCCTATTTTATGTTTTTGCAGAGAGACTTCGGTCTCGCTAGTAGTTCTGCGTGGACTTCGATGTTTAGCTTGTTACCTCAGCTACGATCTTGTGCCCTCGGCAGGATCTGGTAGATAGTCAGGCTTCTAAGCCTTTTTCATTTGTAGATGTCTGTACTCAGACATGTTAGCTTCCGCTTGTGCTTTGACTTGTATGCTCTGAATGTTGGGTCGCGAGACCCATGTTTGTAATATCTCGCTCCTCGGAGCCTAATGAATAAATACTTGAGACGTAGAGTCATGTTCTGATGCCATGTTGTATTTGCACATATCGAGCATATTGTGTGTATGTTATTGAAATGCTTGGTATGTGTGGGATCTGACTATCTAGTTTTTTATCCTTAGTAGCCTCTCTTACCGGGAAATGTCTCCTAGTGTTTCCACCGAGCCATGGTAGCTTGCTACTGCTCCGGAACACTTAGGCTGGCCGGCATGTGTCCTTCTTCGTTCCTGTGTCTGTCCCTTCAGCGAAATGTCACGCGATGAATACCGGAGTCCTGTTAGCCCGCTATAGCCCGGTTCACCGGAGTCCTGCTAGCCCAGTGCTATAGCCTGGATTCACTCACTGATGACCGACACGTTCGATGCTGGGTCATGGATGCCTGTCCTTGTAAGTTTGTGCCACTTTGGGATTACGACTAGCCATGTCAGCCTGGGCTCCTTATCATATGGATGCTAGCGACACTATCATATACGTGTGCCAAAAGGCACAAACGGCCTCGGGCAAAGGTAAGGAGACACCCGTGGGAATACCGTACGTGAGGCCGCAAAGTGATATGATGTGTTACATGCTAGATCGATGTGGCATTGAGTCGGGGTCCTGACAGCTTTGGTATCAGAGCCTGACTGCCTGTAGGATTACCAAGCCAAACTGGTCGAAGTTGAGTCTAGAAATTCTTTAGTTATACAAGGGAATTGATTGTGGGATGGAATGTAAGGCTCTTTTTACTCCTTATACCTCATGGCCTTCTAATCTGAGTCAACCTTTTCTCTTCTACGGGGATTAAGAACTAGGCCTTCTCATCTATCTATCAGGATGACGTGTTACTAATCCATAGACCTTTAAGATTGTTGGTTTTAAGCCTCAGTTCAGTCTCTACTACTTCCGTGTGTTAACTATTGATCGCAAAACCTTGATATTGTGCTTCTGAGTGGTTACGCCACCATTTTTGTAGCATGTCTCAAATCCTTTTGAGCATTTACAGCCGTTATGTTGTCCGAGTCATCCCAGGTTTCTAAACAGTCTGATGCATTTGCAAATCCCTTCTTCCCGTCCCCGATGTCCCTTTGGTCAGATTAATCACACAAATTAGTGAGTTGAGGTACTTTATTGCCTCGACACATATGTTGGAGTTAATATTATGACCCTAGGTGTTTTAGGGGATCATCTAGTGGTCTAGCCAGGATCTGTGTTTCCAGTGTGATGATTCTGGCCGTCATTATCGAAAGCATCCTGTGATGCCATTTAGTTAGTAGGCATTCTATTTCTGGGTTCTGAACCCGAGATTCACCCTACTTACTTCATGTTGATAGTAATTGCTAGTTCCCTTAGGTTATTAGTAACCTTTGCATTAGTCCTCGAGGTCCGTGGTATTTCCTTCTTCCAAATACTTTGAACCACTTACGGCAGATGTCTATTGGATCAAAAGATCACAACAGGAGTGCTCTCGATGGGTTCTCCATTCTATATTGCGACTCTGCCAGTTCTACTTTTCTACATGGGTTATCCAGAAGAAACTTGTTGAACTTGGTTCGACATACTAACATATGCATCCACAACTTAGAAAAACCGTATGTTCCTTTGAGTTGTTCCACTTTAGTTGTCTTCCGACCCTCGTCTACCAATTGATAGTCAAGAGTATGCGTGCAATCGTTCATCGATGCCTATTATTCTTGTGGTCCCGTCAAGCCATTCTATTCCAGAATGACTAGGAGAAATGAACTCCAATACCTCATCCATATCTAGGATTGGGCCAAAGTAGTCATACTCCATAGATCAAAATACTAATCCAGTTTTTGTTCTGTTGTACCTTGAGGTATTACTCTCTTTATGTCAAGAAAGTCATAGGAATTACACATCATCTTATGAATTCTTGATACAGTGATACTTCTCGCCCTCATTATTCATTTCTCGGCTGCCGTGTTGTTGCAACCGAAACGCCGCCAAGTGAAACGTGATGTGTGAAATCTATACTCCTAGCAACTCTGTTGCTTGGTACTTAAATGGAAAATAACCTCATTCTTAGCGTGTTGGTTACTGAATCATCACCCTAAGGTTGATCGTGCTACCTAGTCCCTATTTCCGGTGCACTCTCTGATCAATGAGTTAGTATTGTATCAACCCCTTGCTCTTTTGATCATATCGTCATGCCCTGAAAAGCAAGATTGTTCTCGAGCTTAGTAACATATCAGTGGTTCGTGATTTTTCGAATATCTTCTCAAAAGTATCACCAGGCCGTCACCCGACTGTTATGTTGAGCTCATGATCAAGTTGGCTTCATATAAACCACCCCTTCTCCAAGAGTCTGTGTTGGGTACCCCTGAGCTAGTTGGCTAAGCTGAACAACAACTTGGAGAGTTGGAAGATGGAAGCTTGTCCGATTTAGTTCATCTTAAGGGATATCTTTTGTGTGTGTGTGTGTATGTGTTGAAGGTAGATGATATCTTCCTTGAGTGAACCTCGTGGTAAATTATTGGATCTATTGTCTTGCCAAACTTTGATTTGAGTATGGGTTATCCTCAAATCAAATCAGAACCAACGATGTTCGTAATGTTGTCTTACTCGTGGTTGATCCCTCGAGCATACACCATTATATCCTTTGGTCTGACCAATACTATCACTTGTTCTCATAATTATGGAATTCCATTCTTATGGAAACCTGGATGAATTGTTGTTGAGCCCATCGACAACATCCTTGTCTTCTCCATAATTTTGTTGAACATTAAGCTAGTATTGGAAACTTTTGAAAGCATTTGTTCATGCTAGCTCATGAAGCATATGTTCGGATGTAAGAAGTGACTTCCTCTAGTTCATGTGCATTTGATGCAAGTTGCCGCCGTGGATTCGAGAAAGTCAATGTTGCCTCCTCTAGAATCATCCCAAGTCAGTCATGCATGTGTGAAGTATGCTATGGTTTGACAGGCTCGCTACCTCCATTCCACATGTATTCCCTAGTACACCAAGCCACTGATTGCTTTGTTCAAGGAGAAGAAGTTCCTTCTTCAGAGCAAGACTTATGCAAGGACTTCGATATCCTCGATGATGGTTCCCCACCGGAACTCGGTAGTGTTTTATTGTAAGACTACCATGGGATCATGTCTGTCTGGGACAACGTGTTCACATGTTTGTAGCAGAACCAGCTCATATTTTGGAGCTTGCTATCGTAGTTCATTCCCCGAGAATCACGCAACGTCATCTCGTCGATTTGTGTTGCAAACTTTCATTTTTCTTTCTAGACTTGATGAGTCTGGAATATCCTAACACCAACCAGATCTGAATCTCGGGCAGATATGATGGTTGGAACGTTTCCCAAGAACGATAATAATGGTCTCACTGTAACCGGTAAAGTGGATGTCGTGGCCAACACACCTAGCCGGAAGGCCAATTATTATAGTATCTTGGTTGAGGAAGTTGGTCACCTCCCCATAAGGACTTTGTAGGATTTACTCCTTAGTTGTTCCTTATGGATTTTCTTTTGTGTTCCCGAAGTCCGACCTTTTACTTGATGTTCCCGATATGAAACCATGTCTATGAATGGATTACGCTAACACATCAAGGAGAACATTAGAAGCGAGTGCTAAATTCCTCTCGGTCAATCATCCAGATTTTGTTCCCTTGGCCCCGCCAAGGTGAAATCTGAGAAGGTGTTATCTTCCTTTGCATCTGCATCTTCCTCCGGTATTCTTCATGGTAGTATGTTGTGTTGCCAAGATCCCTGACACGGATATTGGTAAAACCTTGATGAATATGGAAATGCTCAAGTTCTTGAGATCCCACGCAAGCGCTAGGTGTTATCATCGCCACTAACTGGGTTTGCTCTCAGCTTCCTCGGGTATGCTATAACTTCTCAAACAGTGGACTCACTCTCTACTGTTGAGCTTCTCCTCAGTTACTAAAGTCATCCCTTGTGTTGTTTTCAACAAGGTAATCCACATCATCCATTCTAATCCAAGCATGTCATTCTGCTGACCCCCTCCAAATGATCGCTCGAGATATGCCTTAGGCTGGTATAAAGAATCTCAATGATCTCTAAATCAAAGGTAATTCTTTTTGCCACTTAAGGGGATGATTCTACAAGTCACCCTCCTCCAAGATGTTTTGTTATGGTGTCATGCCAACTCAACTCCTCGCTACGTTGACAATCGTTTACCACCTTCTTAAATGTGGAATTGTTGTCTACCTAGTGAACCTTTGTCATGTGTTTCACCCCATCCCTCTGGACGAATGCTTTGTGTCTCAGCTCGAGAGATGTTTCAATGTCCCACTCTGTGAGTTGATCATGAGTTGTTCGACCTCCGGTAAGATCGATCTCTCTAGAGTTTTCTTTTCCCTCTCATTGTCATGTTAGTTGGAGTTCTCAGAGCAAGATGACGAGACAAAGATGGTGATCGAATCAATGTTCTCGTGACGTGCACCTTGGATCGTGAAGATTGTGTTAGTTTGCGCTCCCCTTTCATCTTACCCTACGCTTGAATCTCGGGACGAGATTCTTGTTTAGTGGGGGTGAGTTGTCACATCCCCAGTTCAAGCCTTGCTTGTCTCTGCATAAGCATCCATGCATCATGTTTAAATTTAAAGAAACTTGAAATGGGGATTGTTTAAAACCTAGCACCAAATGAAAACAACTAGGGTCAAAATAAAATCTTTTTCATTAAACTCAAAATGCCCTCTAAAAATGTTCAACATTACTGGTTTGAGGTGGAAGCATCTATCAAAAATGGTTTATATTTTTGCAGGACATATTGGGCTCTGAATTAAATCATACTCTATTTGCATTTGGGCATTTAAATGCTATACAATATTTTAAATGCTCAAATATTCATAAACTAAAATGTTTACTGTTGGTTATATTCCAAACAGTGGCATTGAACAGTTTCATGATTTTTGGTAATGCCCTGACATTTTTAATAAATCCCTAAAGACTACAGAATAATAGAAAACAGAAACAATAAAAGAGAGAGAGAGAGATTTTTACCTGGCGCTCACCTGGCAGCCCAGCCGACCCAGCTCCTGTTCCGTCCCAGCCCACCACCGCCTGGCTCCCTGTCGCATTCCTCCTCGTGCCAGTAGGCAGAGGAGGGACACCGCGACGCCGCCGAGCTCGCCACGCCACCTCCCTCCTTGCCTGCCTCACCGAGGCGCCTCGAAGCCCTTCTCAGCGTCGCTCTAGACCCCCTGACCCCCCTCACTCTCCCGCGTCCTCTCCTCTCCTCTCCCTCGCTCTCTCATGCGACGCGCGAATGGGTTCATCACCGCCGTTCGCCACCATCGTAGCCACCGCCTTCCCCTTGCTTCCCTGACTAGCTCAAGAGCATCGCCACGCCTCCCTCGTCCTCTCCGTCTAGTCACGCATCGCTGGAGGCCCTGCATCAACGCCATCTTCATCATCTTTGTCGCCGGCCGCCGGAGATCCCCCTCGATGCTCCGCTCGCTCCGGTGCCTCCTTGAGCTCACCGAGGCCACCGCTGCACTCGCTGTGAGCTCCTGTGTCGTTTCCCCCTCTCCCCTGGCTCGTTTTCTTCCTCTAACACCGCTGCCGTCGCGGCCGAGAGCTTCTCGCCGCCGGCCATGGCGTAGCCGTGGCGATAGCCGTGCAAGCTCGCAACCGAGCGCGTCATCGTCGTCACCTCGCTCCTAGGAGCCGAACGCACCTAGTAGCTCGTCCATAGCCGCACCGTAGCCCCCTAGCCGCTCGAGGCCGAGCTCCGGCCGCCGCCTCGCTCGCCGCAGTTGCTGCTACCGGCCACCCCAGCCACAGCTGCAGCCACCGCTGGACGCGCCGCATCGCTGCCGTTCCAACAAGACCTGCCGCGCGTCCTCCCGACGCTGGAATTGGCCGGACGGGCATCGCCGCCGCGCTCCGGTTATCGCCGGAGTTAATCCGATGACAAGGTAGGTTAGTTAGTGCTAATGACCCCTCTAATCAACCCCTTAAGCCACTGCCACGTGGGCCCATGCGCCTGTTTAGTTTAGATTAATTTTCCTGTTTAGTTTAGATTAACCCAGTGGGACCCACACGTCAGTGTTGACTACGCTGACGTGGCTGTTGACCTGGCCCACCTGTCTGTGACCGTAGGCAGCACTGGCTCACTGACCGGCGGGCCCCACGCGTCAGGTTTGACCTGGACCGGGTCTGTTGACCTGCTGAGGTCAGCGTGACACAATACTGACGTAGTAATTGTTTTCTGGATTTAAAATAATTCAGGAAATTCCAGAAAATGATCTAAACTTCTAAAATTCATAGAAATTCAACCGTAACTCCAAATTAAATAATTTATATATGAAAAATGATCAGAAAAATCCAATCTATCCATCTGTATCATTTCCATGCATGTTAGAACAACTTATAGCTGCTGTTTAGCACAAGTCATATAAATGGCATTTAAACCTTCACATATGGAGTTTGATTTTGAATCTTAGATGCAAACCAACTCCATTTAACCTGCTGCTAGCTGCATTAGTTCAAACCACATCATATTGCCATGTCATGATCATGCATCATATTGTGCATTGCATTGATTGTATTTCTCCTCTGTTGCTGGTATTTGCCCCTCTCGATAGACGTGTTCTGACGATGAGTTCGATGACACCGATGAAGAGCTATATTATCTTCAGAAGTGCCAGGCAAGCAAAACCCCCTTGTTCATTCTGATACAATCCCACTCTATCGCTCCTGCTTTCTTTTACTGCATTACGACAACAACGATTCATCTGTTACTTGCTGCGGTAGCTGAACCCCTTTATCCTCTGCATGACCTGTCATTGCCACAGTAAATAGATGAAACCCACTAGCATGAGTAGGAGTTGTTTGAGCCCTGTTGTGCCTACTCATTCATGCTTGTTTGTCATGCCTGCTACTGCTTAGAGTTGAGTCAGGTCTGATTCATCGGGGATGAATCAGAGGTGTATGAACATGTCCTACTGTGTGTGAGCTAAATGTGTGAATACGATTTGGTAAAGGTAGCGGTGAGAGGCCATGTAGGAGTACATGGTGGGTTGTCTCATTGCAGCCGTACTCAGGAACTGAGTTCTGTGTTTGTGATCCATGAAACAGATACTACCACACATTGGGCCCGAAACCAATGGACCCTCTCGGCTTCTTAATCACCCTTGTCCTCTGTCCAGGAGTTGCAAGTAGTTTCTGGTGTTTGTAGTTTGCTGGAGGCCGTGGGCAGCGCTGACCGGAGGGGTGGGTTGTGATGCGGTAGGCACGTGGCACGGTGTACCGGGCGCCCGTTTGGTGTCTCGGGAATCCTGCACACATCGTTTGGGGCTGTGAGCGAAACTCCGGTCGGATCTCCTCGCGGATGGAACCTGAATAGGCGATAAACCTGGACTAGAGACTTGAGTGTTTAGGTAGGTCGTGGCCGACACCCACATTGGGCTTCCGCTTGAAGGTTGTCGAGTACATGTCGTGTAAACGGCGGTAAGTGGTGAGAGCGTGTGTGAAGAATTACACCCCTGCAGGGTTAACATCATCTATTCGAATAGCCGTGTCCGCGGAAAAGGACTTCTGGGTTGCCTGTACAGTTCATAGACAAGTGAAAGTGGATACTCTAAAATACGCAAGATAAGCGTGAGTGCTATGGATGGCGTTCTCGTAGGGCGACGGGAGCGGATCCATAGTGGTGTATTGATATGGTGAATATGTGGACTCACGTGCGCCACCTCAAAAGAGTTACTTGCAGTCGTAGTTCAGGATAGCCACCGAGTCAAAGCTGGCTTGCTGCAGTTAAACCCCACCATCCCCTTTGTTGATAATGATGCATATGTAGTTGATGTAAGTCTTGCTGGGTACATTTGTACTCACGTTTGCCTATTTTATGTTTTTTCAAAGAGACTTCGGTCTCGCTAGTAGTTCCGCGTGGACTTCGACATTTAGCTTGTTACCTCAGCTACGATCTTGTGCCCTCGGCAGGATCTGGTAGATAGTCAGGCTTCTAAGCCTTTTTCATTTGTAGATGTCTGTATTCAGACATGTTAGCTTCCGCTTGTGCTTTGACTTGTATGCTCTGAATGTTGGGTCGCGAGACCCATGTTTGTAATATCTCGCTCCTCGGAGCCTAATGAATAAATACTTGAGACGTAGAGTCATGTTGTGATGCCATGTTGTATTTGCACATATCGAGCATATTGTGTGTATGTTATTGAAATGCTTGGTATGTGTGGGATCTGACTATCTAGTTGTTTATCCTTAGTAGCCTCTCTTACCGGGAAATGTCTCCTAGTGTTTCCACCGAGCCATGGTAGCTTGCTACTGCTCCGAAACACTTAGGCTGGCCGGCATGTGTCCTTCTTCGTTCCTGTGTCTGTCCCTTCAGGGAAATGTCACGCGATGAATACCAGAGTCCTGTTAGCCCGCTACAGCCTGGTTCACCGGAGTCCTGCTAGCCTAGTGCTACAGCCTGGATTCACTCGCTGATGACCGACACGTTCGATGCTGGGTCATGGATGCCTATCCCTGTAAGTTTGTGCCACTTTGGGATTACGACTAGCCATGTCAGCCCGGGCTCCTTATCATATGGATGCTAGCGACACTATCATATACGTGTGCCAAAAGGCGCAAACGGCCTCGGGCAAAGGTAAGGTGACACCCGTGGGAATACCGTGCGTGAGGCCGCAAAGTGATATGATGTGTTACATGCTAGATCGATGTGGCATTGAGTCGGGGTCCTGACAGCAGATCTAAGTAACAAAATATATGTAAAGCTAATTCAGCAAACAGATTTGAGTGCTAAATTATGGCTGTCTGTTTCAGCAGTCAATGAGGCTGAGCACACAACCATAGAACTATCGAAGGCCATTGCAGCAACAAAGATTGAGTATAAAATGGTGTAGAGCTATTTCACCTAACAGATTGGCTACTAGACCATGGCAATCTACGTCACAATAAATATATGGCAGGATATTTTAGCAACTAATCGGCCTTGGCATGCCATCTCAGCTAAGCAGATTGAGTGCAGAATAGGGCAAGGAAGCTTCTTAAGCAGAGCATATTGACTGTAAACTACTTTGCCAAACAGTGAGATTAACAGCATCTATCAGCTAACATTCAGCACTACACTGACATGCACGGGGCCTAGCTATATATGCATTCCTAGTTAAATACAATAAATATGAAGAAAGAGATAGAGAGGAGATGGAAAAAAGTACTAATACAATAGCCAACCTTATAATTTTTTTTGCAGGAAATAGCCAACCTTATAGCCCACACTACTGTATGAGTGGATATAATAGATGATGGCTATAGATGACATGGCAGTTCCTTATAGCCATCGACTGGCTATATTATTAACCATGCTCTAATGTGTTTTTCAAAACCGCATTTGACTATTGACAAGATTAATAGTACATGAGATGTAAAATGTGAAAATTATATCATTGGAAGCTTTCACATATGAATTTGACCTTACGCTTTGTGTAAGTTGCATGTCATATGTTATTACTCTAACATCTGGTCAAAGTTAGCCTCGAAGAACGCATTAGGCCCTGTATAGTAAATGGAAGGAGGGAGTAGCAGTGGAAGTGGATCCTCTGATGTAGGTATACCTGCCTTACCCTCCCTTTCGGTCACTTACTGGTGGACCCCATGCTTGCTAGGCCCCGCATGTCAGTTACTCAATTGGTTCGGCCACGTCAGGGGATCCTCATCCGTAGTATACTCCCTTTGTTTTTATTTACTCCACATAAAATGGAGGGAGTGGTAGTATAAATGACGCGGGCGGGGAAGGGGGAGGGACGTCGGTTTGCTCTCAACTGCGGTCCCATAAGCGAGCGAAAACGCAAGATGATGCGCATTCCATTCGGTGAGCGACATGGAGGGTCCAGCGTGCCGAGCTGCAACGCGAACGCGACAAGAGCGATGTACAGTCAAAACCGATTGACCGGTCCTCACCGGAACCACTATTCACACTAGAACCTTCGCTGCTCGGCCTACGCCAGCCACTGCCCTAAAACCACACCCAATCTCCAGCCCATTCCCCCATCTTTCGATTCCCTAGCCCACATCAAGCGTCCCCTAGTTCGCCGGAAAGCCATGGTGCGCTGCAAGATCACGTACTACAATATGCTAATGCCGGAGCACTACGCAGAAATCGCGGCGGCGGTCGGCGCCACAGACCTCCTTTCCCAAGCTCGCTTTGCAGTGGGCCAATCCCCGAGTTCTCTGGAGCCAAGCTACAAGGAGGAGGAATCCGATCCAATGTTCATGGCAGAGGTTGCGGTGCAGAAGCCCCCGATGGGTATGAGACGATGGACGTTGACTTCGTGCCGGCGTCCGAGTCCCCCATGGTGCAGGTGGACCAGCACTTCAACCTGGTGATACTAAAGGAGGACCGGGAAGCAGAGGCTCAACTCGACGCGGAGCGTGCGCATGCCGCTGCCATTGAGGCTCTCCTGTAGGCGGAACCGGATGTTGTGGGTGTGAACCGGGCGGCGGAGGCTCAACTTGAGGCGGAGCGCGTGGATGTCGCTGCCATCGAGGCCCTCCTGCAGGCGGAACCGGACGTCCTGGACATGGACCGGGCGGCAGAGGCTCAACTTGACGCGGAGCGCGCGGATGCCGCTCTCATCGAGTCCCTCCTGCAAGCGGAACCAGACGTCCTGGACTTGAACTGGGCGGCGGAGGCTCGACTCGACGCGGAGCGTGCAGATGCCGCTACCATCGAGGCCCTCCTGCAGGAGGAACCGGACGTCCTCGACTTGAAACGGGTGGTGCTCTCGTCCGTGTAGAGCGCCCGCACGCTCCGCGTGAACGAGTAGCTGGAGGCCGAGGACAACCATAGTGCGGAGACACACGTCGGCAGCTATGGCTGGTTCGCGCCGGCAGCCAAATATGAGAAGGCCGTCTTGTTCCGCGAGGAGTGATAGTTTTTCTTTATGTTGTTGTTTTTATGGATCTTTTGCTGTGTAAAAACATATATTGTTATGCAAGTTGCCTGACTTGGGTCAGTATACCATTTCAGGCGGTTGGATGAATATCCTACGTCTCCTAACCCTTCTTCCTCACCTCTTCTTCTTCCCAAACAGACCACTACATGGGCCGTACAGATACTCCCCAACATGCGGTTGGATAAACATACTCTATGAATGAAAATTATGTGTCAGCGGTAGGATGGCTGAGTTTGGTTTGTTCACATGCGATAGCACGCGTCAGTGAGGGTGCGTTCCCTTGGTTGGGTTTGCGGCATGGAGGAGCAACTGTGTGATGGTGCAGTGGGACCGCGGCGTGCAGGAGCGACCGTGTGAGGGTGCGGTGCGACCGCGACAGGCGTGCGCAAGTGTACCTCCCTTTCATTTTCAAAACTTTAGGCAAGCTTGGCAAAATGTGTGGTGAAGTATGGCAATGCAAGGCCTAGACCCAAATATGATAAGTATGTACATACTAGGAGTACTAGTGTTAAAAAAGAAAGGAGGGGTTTTCCTTCGCGGGATTAACCGATACAAATCCTTGTTTCACGTGTCAATTAATGCGTATTTTTTTCTCCAAAGCCCAAAGATCTAACCATCTCACTCCTCATCACTTGATTAATGCAGCGCCAGGAAAACCAACCTTCTCATGTCCGCATGCATGCAGGGGATATTAATGTCCTTGGTTGCTAGTACGAGGCAAACCCCATCAATATTGCCTTGATTAGTGTTAGTGGCCTTTTGCAAATTGTAATTTTGATATAATGGCCTTGTGTACAAAAAATGGAGGTAGTAACTATATTTGACTTCCTTCCCCATCTCGAACATTGTGGTTTGGCAAAGGGCGTTCGACGGAGAACACCATTAAGGGAGACCATGGTAAGTCATTCGCAAGTGCCGCCTGCAAGCCGAGACAACCGTCTCATTTGCATCCAGGAAGTCCGTTGAACCAAAGGACGCATAAATGTATCAGTACTACTAATACACAATAGCGTCGTCCATCCAGCTTAGTGCGGTGAGATGGTTTCTCGAGGAAAATGATGGAGAAGCGGAGTCAGTGAAGAGTGAAATGATGGTTGCTTCATCCGTGCTTTGTGATTTGATGCCTCACTGCTTTGTGATTTGTGATAGAAGGGACAGGGGAGTAGACTCTGTGTTCTATACTGTACATGCCTCCAAGCACGGGAGAAAGAGGAGAGACATTGCATTTTTCTATTCCTTCAATCAATCAATCAGGGAGCTTCGGTTCCATCTTTTTGGCTTTGGCAACACCGTCCACAATGGTTCCCATGATGCCAAAAGCTATTTTCACATGTGGCTACACATTGTGGATGCCCTTACCGTACCACTTGGTTTTGCTCCTGTGTGCTATCTATACAAATCTCAATTATATTGATCTAAAAAATTATAGAATCAAGATTACTAAAAAGGAGGTGATTTTGCCGCGCGTATGGCGGGGGAGGTTTCTTATTTTTAGAGGATGTTGTCCTGGCGGTTTGCTAACATGCGGTCCCACGTGTCAGTGCTTTACCAAGCCAATCCGCGTCCCACATGAGGCAGAACAACGGCAGAAGCAACACGTGGTTAACTTGAAGAAGATGAGGGAGAAGCCGATTCAGCAACGAGTGAAATGGTGGTTGCTTTGTCCCTCGAACTTCCTTTTTTTAGCATTATTACTTCGTCCCTCCAACTTAACTGCGGGAAAGGTGTAGGTTTGTGATTTGGCGCCTCATTGCTCATTACTATGCCGGCGCCATGACTGAGTGCTTCACCCCGGCTTCTCTACACTGTATTCCGGTATGGTACGTGGATCCAGTAGTTTGATGTCCCACATGTCTGTGAAAGGGACTAGAAGATTTATGAAAGCGAGTGCTCCACTCTTACGACGGAGGAATACACGACACGACGGCCCAGTGAACTGTCACTTGTACTATATAGTACTATAGTTTTGATGTTTCGCACGATCCATCGACACAATCCCAATTAAACAGGAAAGGGCAGGATTTTTCCCGCGCGGTAGATGATACTGGCCATACATTTCAAAGGCAATTTTAATGTATGCAAACTGAATAATTAAGTAACAATATGATATCTAGTAAAACTAAAAACATATATGATTTGTTGTGTTAGAGTGTAGTAGTAGTGTTGTATTGCATAGTCGTCAGATGTAACATGCGAGAACATGTAGAGATGTAGTTTTGGAGGGCCTACAGAGAGAAAAGTGTAATAAGGTCACCGAACTTCAGAATAAGCTGATTATGGTCACTATATACATTTTGCGGTGATTATACGGTCACTTGCTCACGGTTCAGCATCGGATTGCACTTTGTTGACTGGCCAAATAGTCTGCGTGGCACCATGTTGACTAGTTAAATTGTCCATGTTCCTTGTGGGTCCCACCTGTCAGTTCACATAGGGAAAAGGTCAGATAAACACAAATTTACGCAGGCGCGACAAGACTCCAACCCGTGCGCGGGAATCACCTGGTTGTGTATGTGTCTATCAGGGCCTGATGTGTGCACATGCACGTGTAGGTTGAGCACTTGAGCGTGAAAGTGTGTGTTGGTCATGTGGTGTACTGGTGTGTGCATGCATGCATGCGTGTGTGCGTGTGAGTGTTGCGTGCGTGTGTGGCTGTGTGTGTACGTGTGAGTGTTGCATGCGTGCGTGGGTGCATGTGTTCGTGTGAGTGTTGTG
Source organism: Triticum aestivum (assembly GCF_018294505.1). Lineage (NCBI taxonomy): Eukaryota > Viridiplantae > Streptophyta > Magnoliopsida > Poales > Poaceae > Triticum > Triticum aestivum. The sequence continues at coordinate 649,841,567 of NC_057810.1, forward strand.
TGCATGCAGTTCGTGTGCATGCGTGCGTGTGTGTATAATCACCACACCAGCCCTGCGTGTTAAAACAAACGGCTCAGCATACCAATACAAGGCCACCTTGTCCGCTGTGCCCGCGGTCATGACTTTGAACCACCGTCCAATATTTTTTTTTCGTTTGTTTTCATTCTTACTAGCAAGATGCCCGTGTGTTGCACGTAATATCAAGATGCATTTGTATGACTAGTTTATCTTGTGAGAGAAAAGGATGAACGAGGGAAGGCCTTATTTGCAAATGTGGAGAGGTGTGTGGGTACCTTTTTGCAAAATTGCCATAGTTTCTTTCCTATCCGTCAGATATAAATTGGACGACCTATATTGCAGGATGGCAGGCATGCCATCATTACCAACTCTGTTTTTTATAAGTGTATTTTATAAGAGTGTAGATGTAGAGTAGATACAAGCTGACAGGTGGGCCCGATGGTAGTGAGATAATGTGATGCAACACTAGAGGTGCCATGTGGAGCGTTTAACTGGTCAACTAGTCGCGTCTTGAGCAAATACAGAGTTGTACGGTGAGCCCATGACTGTATAATAAGAGCTATAAAAAGCAGAGTTAGTGATGGTGTGCCTGCCATCCTGCAATACAGGTCATCCAATTTATATGCGACGGATAGGAAGGAAACTATGGCAATTTTACAAAAAGATACCAACACCACTCTCCACATTTGTAAATAAGGCCTTCCCTTGTTCATCCGTTTCTCCCACAAGATAAACTACTCATACAAATGCATCTTGATGTTCTGTGCAACGCACGGGCATCATGCTATAAACACAAAACGTAAATGGTGACCGTAATGAGTGGATTCTGAAGTCCAATGTACGTATCATGCTTTCGCTTCAAATACAATGATCATCACTGTATATATCGTGAGAGAAAGATGAAACATGCGTGAATATGCTGGGGGCTTACTTTTACACTACAAGAAATATGTCAACTTGTGACCACCACTATTGTTCACTGAAAGGTCACAAATTTCCATTTACGACCTTTTTGTGACCAAAAATAGAAGGTCAAAAGCTGGGCATTGTAAACTGACTATAGCGACCTTTCTTCTGGAATGGTCAAAGACGTTTACGACCAAAATATTCCTACTGTGGCGTTTTGGTCACTAGCAACCTCCCCAAGCCACATAGGCATCCAGCTTGGCAAGCTGATGTGGCACAAGATTCAGCCCGGTCCAATTAGGTGTTTTACATGGGCCGAGCCCAATAATTCAACCTATTTTTGTTTTTTCTGTCAATTTTTGGTCAGGTTCATGGGCCAAGCCCTACAATTCGGCCTTTTTATTTTCTGGGCATAGGCCATTTTGCATTCCGTTTCATTCAGCCTTTTGTTTTTGTTTTTCATAAATGCACAATATTCCAGTCCACTATTGTTTGGGCCATAGCCATTTTAGAGCCCAAATATTATTCGATCCAATAGACGAACATTCAGCCTTTTTCATTCACAGATTTCAATTTTACACATTTCAACAACAAGCTATCAATAATTCTCACAATTAAAAGATCAAATCCAAAAATCACACTATGAAACTCAGAACAGCACATCTGCACGATCCATCAAGTGTACATACAATCAGAAACAAATACAGTGGGACCAAAACTATTGAGGACATCTCCAGGCTTCTTCTGATCCACCTCGGTCGCTTGCCTCGCGCTGGCGGAACTTGTTGGTCGTGTTAGTCAAGCAGCAACCTCTTGTACTCGAAGGCCTATAAGATAAAATGGATAAGTTAGACTGTAGGTGCAGCATATTTTCTGGAAGAGGCATAAACATGAATGGATCATTATACTTGGAAGGAAAAAACAACATCCTGTCACCAAGCAAACACTACTTGACACGAAACTGTGCATTTCGTCCTTGTATCCATTAGTAGCAAGATAACACCAATGATTCACATGACACGAATAATTCATTATGAGGAAACATGTTGCTAGGTATGAAACAAACTATTTACAGAGGTAAAATGGACACATGTACAATACATAGCTTGCTGTAAGCAAGAAACACTAGTGCTCATATACCAAAATCAACGGCTATACTTATGGACGATAGTAACAAGGTTAAACATCGAAGAAAGCACTTGCTAAGATATCATAATTTAGGGGCATTTACATCACCAATGTGGCAAACTGCAAAGCTGGTCAGCAGAACATATTTGTCACCAGTTACAAGCATATTCTTGTTCATGCATAACTATAGTCAGCTCTATTTGAAAAACCAGAAGCAAACCAGTTTATCATTACATAGTGTTTCCCAATTACCATGCTCACTAATGGATAATGAGAGAGCTAAGTCAGACTCTCCGGCAATGTGCCCAGAAATAACCTATCTAGTGCACATGTATCCAGACTGAGGATCTGGCATGGATCGAGCGGAGAGGACAGGGGAGCTCACCTCGCAGCGGAGCGTGTGGTCGAAGGAGCAGCAGGCGAGGTCGGGGGCGAGGTTGAAGGGGCCGAAGACGGAGGCTAGCCGTGGCTGGTCGAAGGAGCGTGTGACCTCCGTCATTGCAGCTTCTGGGATAATAATAGACCAAATTAACTAGAGTTGAAGCTGGTAAACACAGGAGAACAAGAGCATTAGATAAAGTTCCACCAATGTCCAAGCATCTTTTATTTAGGATCAAATTAAGCTCCATAGAGATGTATAAATACAATATATATGAGACTATAAAGCATGCTTGAAACTAAGACCGGATATAGAAATGAACAGTAACCCAGAAGACAGAAAGTGTGCAAGATACTCTTGTCAAGTGTAACTTATGCCAGGTCTGAATTGTCATATATGCAGTAGTAATTAGAATGAGTCAAATGAAACAGGCTGCTAGCAGAGAGTAAGAGCATGCCAACCAGATCGACTTAGCCTAGTCGGAGAAATACTAGCTAGGACTAGCCCCTCGCAAGCATATTTGAATTAATGGCAGATTAGAAGTGACAGGTGCAATGCAAGTGTATCATATACATTGGCTTAAACGTGGTCTCAGCATCCAGAGATCGCCTTCCACAAACAATGCATACAGCTTAGGTAGTCAGATATGCTTAGGTAATACAGTTGCCATTATTTATCTCACCGGCACATGCACAAGAAAAAAATCACGGATAATTGATTTTGACTGACTTCCCTGTCAGTGGCAAACTTGCGGTGTGAGAGTCTTAGTGCTAAACTCTGAACGTATCGAGGGCATGCCGACAGGTATTCCAGTGTACCTGCATCAAAGGAAACAATAGAGCACATGTAAGGCAACACTGGAAACAAGCAAAGGAGGTAGTATCTACATATAACTGATTAAAGCCAGAAATCATCCAATCAAATACTTACAAGAGCAGATACACGTCTACACATCTAACAAGTGCCGACTGCTATTTTAATAAGACAGACACTACCAATACTGTTAGTTTCATGTGGTCCAAGCTAAAAGTACTAGAGTAGCAATCATAGGTGCACCACATTACCTTAATTTTTCATGAACAGACAAAACTGTGACTAACTAACATAACGGGACAAATGCCAGGCACGAGGCACCACATGTATGCAATCACAAGCACATGTGAGCTAGCGACCGGGTGATAACGCGATGCACCATCATACTAAGCTCTCGTTGTGGCAAATGACTCAAAGTAGCATCGGGGATGAACCCTTGACAGGGGCCCGACAGGGGCAGTTGGTACTTATACTGTATGGCAGAGAACTGGATTTACAACAAATATATTGATGCACAGTCAGTATGTTATGAAGTGGATGTCCCTGATCCAATTCAGAGATTCCATCCTAACGCTACCCCTTTTTCACAGCCACAATCTGATTATTCTCTACTTGCTAACACAAAAGAAAAAACAGGTATCACTGCACAGTATAGTTTCAGTGTGCAACAACTAGAAGGAGAGGGCACCTGATTATCCTCTACTTTCTAACACAAACGATGCTGTACAGGGGCAATATTCCAGGTACCACCAGCAACGTTGGATTCATACAGATTTAGGTGGCCTCGTGGGAGTCCTAGAAGTACGTAGAGGGCACCTGGACCTTACCAGATTGTCAAGGTGGAGTCATGGGGAAGAGGGAGTGGAGGGGTTGACGACGCCCGTTCTGACTACCGTAGGAGAGCTTGGCTTGACCATCGTGAGAGAAGCATCCAGCGGTCCTGATGCCCAATGTGGCAAGATCTGGCGGGACCTTTACCAAATCTGGTCAGAAGTGGAGTGTGGTGGCATCCTGAAACGCAGATCTGAGCAACGGAGAAGGCATCCTGGTCTGGGCAGTTGTAAAATGAGATGCAAGAGGGGAGAAGGGGATACCTAGAATATCCGCTTGTTGATGACGGCGATGTTGAATCCCCACCACTGGAGGATGGTGTCAGATCCCGGTTCTGATAGATGGCGAGCAAGGCGCTCATGGTACCCAGCCCGCTGCCGCCGCCGCCGACGGCCTCCTCTATCAGAATCCGCCTGCGTGGGGAGCTAGCGGACGAGTGGTGCGGCAATGGGAGGGGAAGTCGAGACCTTGTATGTTGGAAGCGGGTGTTTGGCCCCTCGCTTCCCCCCACCGCGGCCTCCATCGGGTGGGAGACGGAGGGAGACGGAGGCGGGGCGGCGGGGTGCCTCGATCTGGATCGAGGAGAGGACGCTGGATCTTGCCGGAGGGGAGGGAGGGAGGATGCTGGATCTTGCCGGACGGGAGGGTGG
>NC_057810.1:649846495-649946786 GCF_018294505.1 Triticum aestivum
AGATCTTGTCGGATGGGAGGGCGGGAGGGAGGTGAGCGAGGGGAGGGGTGGGTGGCGGCGAGGGGAGGGGAGGTGGGAGGGATCGGGGAGCACTAGGGTTCACGGGGGACGAGGGACAGAGGGAGGAGTGCGGGCTGTGTCCTGTGGGTTGTTGGGCTAGGTGGGGTGAGAAGGTGAGGAGGGAGCGCTGCCGTTGGATCCGGGTGGATCAGATGGTGCTCGATCCATGATCCGCGTGACATGCCTCTGAACCAATCAAAACAGAGTACATGTGTGCGACGTCCATGACCATCTAAGTAGGTCATAACCGACTGAAAATAAAGTGCAAATCTCTTTGGCTAAGAGAACCGACTATTTTGGCGCCGTCTTTCGGCGGTTCCCCTCCACCGGTGACTTCTTGGTCGTCGGCGGTGAGGAGGGTCATCAGGTCCCACGTGTGTAGATCATTTTAGCTTTAGGTTTTAAGGTCCTAGTAGCTTAGGTTTTTGGATCATTCGATGTCTCGACTTCGGGGGCGGGGGCGGCAATACTGAATAAAGAAGCTCTGGATTTTTATCCGGCAAGGCCGCCAGCAAGGACCTCGGCACGTAGAAGAGTAGGGCATCGAGGAGGTGGTCGCAAGTGAGGAGTTCGTCATTGTCACCTTCCCGGTGACCGAAGACCCGTAGTAAGGAATTTTTTTAAAAAATGTTCTAAAAAATGAGCTATCATGTGTGAAGAATCATGGCTTTCAAGCCAAATGATCAATCTTATGGCCACATCCATGGCATAGTTTGTTCAAATGATCTCATATTGTTCACAAGGGTGCATATTGGAATGGCAAACAATGTTGCCTTAGGAAGTTTTCATTTTCTTTGGACGAAAAAACCATTTTCCATTTTTCGAGTGCCCAAAAGGAGGTTTTTTTGTGAAGGACCTCCCAAATAATTATTGCAAAATTGGACCAAATTATTTTTATAAAATACTAGGCCATATTTAATGCACAATTGACCAAATGGTTGGGTGTAAAAAGTTTTGATCCACCTCTCGTGAAAAAGACAAATTTCCGACGATTCAGGTGGAAGCGGGTCAAATTTGAAATGCAGCTGCCTCATAGTTTGCTCTTTATTTTTTACAAAAATCATTTCGATGTACATAAGTATCTATTTAATCAGAGAAACACCAAAAAAATTCCAAGATTCAACCACTAGCTAGGAACGGTCATTCCCGCCGTTTTGACCGCATTTTGAAACGGGCATAAAAAATTCAAAAAAAATCAAAAAAAATTGGAAAACCTTCGCATTGTGTCATCATATGTGAACAAGTTTCCAGGAAAAATAATAAAATTGTAATACGGTAATTATTTTAAAAAAGTGTTCTCAGAAACGAGCTATCAAGTGTGAAGATTCATGGCTTTCAAGCCAAATGATCAGTCTTATGGCCACATTCATGGCATAGTTTGTTCAAATAATCTCATATTGTGCACAAGGGTGCATATTGGAATGGCAAACAATGTTGCCTAAGGAAGTTTTCATTTTCGTTGGACGAAAAAACCATTTTCCATTTTTTGAGTGCCTGAAATGAGGTTTTTTTGTGAAGGAACTACCAAATAATTGTTGCAAAATTGGACCAAATCATTTTTATAAAATACTAGGCCATATTTAATGCACAATTGACAAAATGGTTGGGTGTCAAAAAAATTTATCCACCTCTGGTGAAAAAGACAAATTCCCGCCGATTCAGCTGGAAGCGGGTCAAATTTGAACTGCAGCTGCCTCATAGTTTGCTATTTATTTTTTCCAAAAATCATTTCTAGGTACATAAGTATCTATTTAATCAGAGAAACACCAAAAAAATTCCAAGATTCAACCACTAGCTAGGAACGGTCATTCCCGCCGTTTTGACCGCATTTTGAAACGGGCATAAAAAAATCAAAAAAAATCAAAAAATTGGAAAACCTTCGCATTGTGTCATCATATGTGAACAAGTTTCCAGGAAAAATAATAAAATTGTAATACGGTAATTATTTTTAAAAAGTGTTCTCAGAAAAGAGCTATCAAGTGTGAAGATTCATGGCTTTCAAGCCAAATGATCAATCTTATGGTCACATTCATGGCATAGTTTGTTCAAATGATCTCATATTGTGCACAAGGGTGCATATTGGAATGGCAAAAAATGTTGCCTAAGGAAGTTTTCATTTTCGTTGGACGAAAAAACCATTTTCCATTTTTCGAGTGCCTGAAATGAGGTTTTTTTGTGAAGGAACTACCAAATAATTGTTGCAAAATTGGACCAAATCATTTTTATAAAATACTAGGCCATATTTAATGCACAATTGACAAAATGGTTGGGTGTCAAAAATTTTGATCCACCTCTGGTGAAAAAGACAAATTCCCACCGATTGATTTGGAAGCGGGTCAAATTTGAACTGCAGCTACCTCATAGTTTGCTATTTATTTTTTCCAAAAATCATTTCTAGGTACATAAGTATCTATTTAATCAGAGAAACACCAAAAAAATTCCAAGGTTCAACCACTAGCTAGGAACGGTCATTCCCGCCGTTTTGACCGCATTTTGAAACGGGCATAAAAAAATCAAAAAAAATCAAAAAATTGGAAAACCTTCGCATCGTGTCATTATATGTGAACAAGTTTCCAGGAAAATTAATAAAATTGTAATACGGTAATTATTTTAAAAAAGTGTTCTCAGAAACGAGCTATCAAGTGTGAAGATTCATGGCTTTCAAGCCAAATGATCAATCTTATGGCCACATTCATGGCATAGTTTGTTCAAATGATCTCATATTGTGCACAAGGGTGCATATTGGAATGGCAAACAATGTTGTCTAAGGAAGTTTTCATTTTCGTTGGACGAAAAAACCATTTTCCATTTTTCGAGTGTCCAAAAGGAGGTTTTTTTGTGAAGGAACTACCAAATAATTGTTGCAAAATTGGACCAAATCATTTTTATAAAATACTAGGCCATATTTAATGCACAATTGTCAAAATGGTCTGGTGTAAATTTTTTGATCCACCTCTTGTGAAAAAGACAAATTTCTACCGATTCAGCTGGAAGCGGGTCAAATTTGAACTGCAGTTGCCTCATAGTTTGCTATTTATTTTTTCCAAAAATCATTTCTAGTTACATAAGGACCTATTTAATCATAAATACATGGTTTGGTGGCGATACGTCGAGGTTTGGGCGGTGGCCGAGGGCCCCAACTCTAGAGCGCGTAAACTCGCATGCCCGCCGCGTGGTCACCGCGTGACCGTGGCGTTGCCATGTGTTCTGGGCGGCCTAGGCATGTCTAGTGGGTTGGGCACTCCCCAGGTTGGTGCTAGGAAAAAAATTACAACATAAGATTCTCACGAGGAGACCTATCGATGCTCAAACATGAATTAGCAGCCAAGTGTTTGATTAGCGGTACGGGAAATGTACATGGCTAATGGGCGTGAGTTTTAGCTGAGGATGATCAGTTACTAAGAAGACCGTTTTCACAAATTTTCAGCTCAAAAGGAGGAGCCTAGGTGGTACTTGCTTTGCAAACTACCACACTGGACATAACTACGAATGTTGAAGCTCGGCTCAAAATAATGAATGGATTGAGCTGGCATTTGGTGGAGGATGGTTATTTGGGCATAGGAAAGCACTGTAGAAAATGGATGCTATTTGGACATGCCAAAGTGGTACTTCCTTCACAAACTGTTGTTCTGAACAGAATAGGAAAATGAATATTTTTGAATTATTTTTGAACTAGGCAAGGAAAGTTTTTACATATTTGACAAAGATATGACCCAAAGAATTTATGAGATTTTTTGGGGAATTTTGGGAATTACAGAAATATAGGTTGCTTCACAACCTAGGGCAAAACTGCCACATGGACATGACACATAGGCAAAACTGATGAGGTGGCGCCTAGTCATAGCAACCCAGCACAATTTACAAGGCTATGACCATCTATATTGGTCGTTAACAACTAGAAATAAGGCAGCGGACTAGCGCTGTTTGCTTTATGACCATTTCGTGTAAGGAAATTATGACCTTTCTGACTAAAATGGTCGCAATGGTTTAGGGTTTGGAGCCCCTCGAACAGCTTTTGACCAATTGGTCTCAAATGGTCATAAATCTATGACCAATTCTTCCAGTCACTGACAGAAGGTCATAAGTTGACATATTTCTTGTAGTGTTAGAGGACCTGGAGATAGTTTGTGTGCGTACGTGAAAGGGGCGTAGGGGGGGGTGTGCGATGGAGAGAGATATGCTCTTCGTTTCTCTTTATTATGACTAACTTTATATATAGTACAAAAATATACAAATTCGCAGTGCAAATTAGCGTTCATACTCCTCCATATAACTTTCTAATGTTGTATATATGTAGAAATTCTAAAATAATTTTTTGGCCACATATTCAAAAGGAATGTTGTATGCGAAATAAACGTGAAGAGAGGGCTTTTTATATCAATGGGGTAAGTGATGTAACATGTGTGAATGTGTAGTTGATGCATTTGGCAGGGCCTAGAGAGGTATGTGTGTGTATTACGTATTCGAGAGATGCATGGATAGAGGGTCCGGCAGGGGGGGGGCGTCGGACAGATAGCACGAGAAATGAGAGTGGTATAGAGAGAGAGAGACGAATATGACATCACGACGAGAGATTCCCTTGAGTGTGTATATGCAAGGGGGGGGATAGAGGCACTATGAGAATATTTTGTGTGTGTGTGGTGTTTGTGTTGGTATGTGTGGGTGTGAGAAGATAACAAGATATGGGGGCAGAGGGTGTGTCACCGCGTGAGGTCCGGTGGGTCGAGGTGAGGCCCTTCGTTCGGTTCCGTCCTTTGCCACATTGGCCGGCCCGTAACGCATTTAGGGAGACCCATGGATGACTAGTCGTACAAGACAAAGATAGCATAATTGTGAAGGACTATATGTCCACTGACAAAGCCGGCTAGGATTTGTAACCCTAGGTTCTCGGACTAAGGTAACCCCTTTATCTCTAATATTACTATTCATCCAACCTAACTTTAAGGGGCATCCTACAGAATGCTCTGCTAGAATCACACTCGTCGATTAGGAAGAGAGGTGTGAGACAATACGTGAGAGACATGCCTAAAGATAATGTGCGTACATGAGACACGTAGGCATGTCTATGTATATAGAAAGGGTCGGTGGGGATTGTGCGTGTGTATGCTTGGGAGAGGAAGAGTGCTTGTGATAAAGGTTAGTGAAAACTGTCGTAAATGGTTACAGGAGGGAGGGAGCGTTATATCGAGAGCATGTGTGCGAGAAAATCACCTCAGGAGAGAGTGTGTGAGCATGTGTGAGAGACCACCGATGGAGAGTGAAACTACATGTAAAAGACTGTTGTACACATTGATTAAAGATAAAAATTGTATCCAAATATTAGGATGGGATCATGATATTTGCAATTCGCGTAAGGAACGGTCATTGATCCATAAGAAATCTAGATTCTATCGAATTTGAGCATGTCTATGTTATTTTTTGACCCAATTGATCCACATAGTTAGTATTTTGAACTCCAGAAAATGCATCGCTTTAGCAATCGAATATAAACGTGAGTATAGTTCATGTTGTGTGTGTAAAGCACATTATACATACAGAAGTTACACAATGCACATTATAAATAGCTACCTATGAACTAGCTTACATTTGAATTCAACTTTTAAAAAAATCAAATTCAACATGAAGTCCATTCAATTATTTGAATTTGATATCATGGCATTTGTAAATCATACCTAAATTATGGGGGCACCAGTCTTCACTCTGATTTTTTACATAATAGCATATGTAGTCGTGTACAAAATAGATTCAAATTTAGCTCCTCCATTCCAAAATAATCATAGTTATAGGATTTTCAAGTGTCAAAATTTGAAAAAGAAGCGGATAATTTAATGAGGTTTTCAAACATACAAGGTCAAATTTAACATTTTCTATTTAGGTCAATCCTCAAAGTTCAAGAGTACTCTAAACGTGAATGCTTGTGTTTCAAAATTTCGACGAAGCGCCAAAAGAGACTCTGCTCGCCCGAAACCGTGTAAGACCAATATTTTGTAGTACATGGAAATTACTTTTCTAATAACTCCGACCCGTGAAACCTACCGGCCCGACGTCCAAAGGTCTAATCCGGGGTAGGTTGTAGCTTCATCTAGACGCCACACAACCGCCTCCGAAAAACATTCATACGCAATGACCGCCTAAGCACACATGTGCGCGGTCGAAATCGCTCCCGCCCACTATTTGGGACACCTGGGATTACCATCCTACCCCCGACCCGCAGTAGGTCCGAAATTTAAGAGGAGGGAAAAGTTTGTACTTTCCCCAGTTCAAACAAGCGCGTCCCATCTTCTGTTCAAAAAAGCCAAAAACAAGCGTGTCCCAGACCGAAACATGGTTCTCGCCCCTTCCCGCTCCCACCCGTCCGATTCCCCATTCGTACTCCGTGGGTGCAAAAACTACCTCTCCACCAGCCGCTAAACCCCGACGTCCTCCGTCCACCACCCCATCCCACCCATCAACCGCCGCCCTCCTCTATCATGCCGGAGCCGATACCTGATTACCCACAAGTATAGGGGATCTATAGTAGTCCTTTCGATAAGTAAGAGTGTCAAACCCAACGAGGAGCAGAAGGAAATGACAAGCAGTTTTCAGTAAGGTATTCTCTGCAAGCACTGAAATTGTAGGTAACAGATAGTTTTGTGATAAGATAATTTGTAATGGGTAACAAGCAATGAAAGTAAATAAAGTGCAGCAGGGTGGCCCAATCCTTTTTGTGGCAAAGGACAAACCTGGACAAATTCTTATAATGAGAAAAGCACTCCCGAGGACACATGGGAATTATCGTCAAGCTAGTTTTCATCACGCTCATATGATTCACGTTCGTTACTTTGATAATTTGATATGTTGGTGGACCGGTGCTTGGGTACTGCCCTTTCTTGGACAAGCATCCCACTTATGACTAACCCCTATTGCAAGCATCCGCAACTACAAAAGAAGTATTAAGGTAAACCTAACCATAACATGAAACATATGAATCCAAATCAGCCCCTTATGAAGCAACTTATAAACTAGGGTTTACGTTTCTGTAACTCTAGCAACCCATCATCTACTTATTACTCCCCAATGCCTTCGCCTAGGCCCAAATAATGGTGAAGTGTATTGTATTCGATGTTCACATAACACCACTAGAGGAGAGACAACATACATGTCATCAAAATATCGAATGAATACCAAATTCACATGACTACTAATAGCAGGACTTCACGCATGTCCTCAGGAACAAATGTAACTACTCACAAAGCATATTCATGTTCATAATCAGAGGGGTATTAATATGCATTAAGGATCTGAACATATGATCTTCCACCAAATAAAACTACTAGCATCAACTACAAGGAGTAATCAACACTACTAGCAACCCACAGGTACCAATCTGAGGTTTTGATACAAAGATTGGATACAAGAGATGAACTAGGGTTTGAGAGGAGATGGTGCTGGTGAAGATGCTGATGGAGATTGACCCCCACCCGATGACAGGATCGATGGTGACGACGATGGTGATGATTTCCCCTCCAGAAGGGAAGTTTCCTCGGCAGAACGGCTCTGCCGGAGCCCTAGATTGGTTCCGCCGAGGTTCCGCCTCGTGGCGGTGGAGTTTCGTCCCGTAAGCTTGCTTCTTATTTTTTCCAGGGTAAAAGACTTCATATAGCAGAAGATGGGCACCGGAGGGCTGCCAGGTGGCCAACGAGGCAGGGGGCGTGCCCCCTGACGGTGTCCTGGACTAGGGGGTACTCACCACGTCATCCCCCATCAGTTAGATTGGGCCAAGGACCCCCATGGCCGTATACTCATGGGCCAGTTCAGACAGCCAAAGTATACACAAGGAAGATTCTACAAGATTTGGTGATCCAGACAAGGACTCCTCCCCACCGGCATATTCGGCTAGGACTCTTGTTATCCTAGGCCTCTGGTACATTATATAATCCGAGGCGAGGCTAGTCGATAGATTATTATGAGATTACTCATCATACCTCTAGGGTTTAGACCACAACATATGATCTCAGGGTAGATCAACTCTTGTAACCCCTATACTCATTAAAGTCAATCAAGCAGCATGTAGGGTATTATCTCATCAAGAGAGCCCAAAGCTGGGTAAAATCCCGTGCTCATGTTACCATCGATCCTAAGACGCACAGCTTGGGACCCCCTACCCGAGATCCGCCGGTTTTGACACCGACATTGGTGCTTTCATTGAGAGTTCCGCTGTGTGATCGACAAGAGGATCAATGGCTCGACTGCAGATCAACTGCGACCTCGACTTCTTCGTCAATGGCTCGACTGGTCACCTTGGCTTGACCGAGGACCGTGCCTTGCCCCCGATCGTCATGTTCGGACGAGGGCCTTCATCAACACCAACTCCGATCTCTATCAAGGTCATGGAGGAATCATCCATGGAGCTCGGGGGCTCAACGTCAACATTGCCCTCGGGCAACTGTGCTGTTTTTCTGGACAACAAACTCGTATCCGCCGCCACTGCCTCCTCGAGTGTCGCTTAAACGATTGCTTCGGTGGAATTATGCGGAATTAAGTCTACAACAACCCTGAAAAATTTCGTTGAGTTCTGATGGAAGAATCTCCGGCAATCTCCGATATACCGGAGCCTTGTTAAATCTGGACGAGTTTAGAGCGTGGTGTCCAGCATCTATCTCGGACGTCCTTTGGAAGATTCAACCGTTGATCGGCTGCGGAATTCCTATATCTACCACTTGTCAAAAATTCAGCTCGATCCAACTGTCCAAACTCTGGGAACCTTCCGATTAGTGCATCACTTTTTGGATCTATTTTCTGCGCGAGAACGAATCCGACCCGAGTTCATCTTCTTTATGAACGGGATTTCGGACATCCTTTTTGAAGGAAGTTTTTGCATGGGGTATTGTGTTTTATTCTCAAACACATCCCATTAATATTAAAAGTATTTTTACAATACGATCTTCACAATCGCACCGGTGTCAAACCGGCTCGACAACATCACTCCATGGCGGTCGACCTGCGCTAGACACGTCGTCGCTTTGTTGAGCCGAGCTCAACTTCTTCGGATCATCATCTCGGCCAGCCAAACAATAGTTCGGCATCGTGAAGGATAAATCGTCACCAACATCGCTACTACACGGATTACACGGAGCGGGCACACCGGTATCGCCGCACGGTCTCTTCATCAAGCCAGCATTGACCACGTCGCAAGTTATGACCTGGGTCGGCATGGCCGCACTGTTGCCTCTTCGAGCCAATGTCCATCACGCCGAACTACTTCAACACCTCGGCTGACATGGCAGCTGCACCAACTCCTCACCGGCCTGCTCCGTCACCTCGGCTAGACCAGGGACTTGGCTATTTCTTCATCAACATACTCTGGTGACTTCGGCGTCACCAGCTGACCAGCTTCTTCATATTAGCTGGACCGGGGGCTTTGCCTCGGCAAGCCAACCTTTGCTAGCATCGCCATGCCGTCGCTTTATCGCCCATCAAGCAATGGGTGTGCGGATCAATTCCCAATTTTGGGAGTCGCTTTTCTTCGGACTACTACAATAAATAAACCAGGTGCTATTAATCCTAACAATTTTTGCTTGTTGGGCTTATTTTTCTTAAAGTATTATTACTCTGGTTTTTTTCCATCATCTGTACTCAGGTCTATCAAATGGCGGCCACATTAAAAACGGTCGCGTGGTGGTTCGGTCAGTTTCTGTACATAGTTCGGCGAACGCCGCATCCGAAACTCATACCACCCTGCAAATTCAGGCTTTGTCACGCCTTCACTACGCCACGCCGACGCCCTGCATCAACATTGGCTTCAACGCCAGGCCACATCTCTTTAAATAAATTATTCTCGTGTAAAGCAATTATTCAAGGATTATATATATTGTTATTATTTCCTGGACTGCACTATTTTATCTGTGCAGGTAATCGATTTTGACCGTGTTACGTGGTCACTACTTCGGAATGCCGAACTCCTTGCTCGGACACCTCGGGCCTGGGGGCTGGGACCTTGGCCATGCCGAGGACTGCGAACCTTGTCAGTTCAATGGGCGTCTTCGTCCCGCCACAAGCTCGAATCGCGTCATCAACACCGAACACATTAACCACCTATTTTGCTTTCATGCTCAAAAACTTTGAGTTTTAAATATTGTTCGGTTCGACCAAGCATTATACTTTTTGGCACAAAGTTGTTTGTGACAAAGTTCCTTATCAAAACATTGTCTGTGATGCACATATTCAAATACCCCATTTATTTGGGGGCTCCCTTGATGGAGCTTTTCCTCTTGCATATGATTATACTTGTACGACTTTGTTCCTTGTTCGTGTATTATGCCACAATATGCACCATATTGACACAAGTGATTTGCAAGCTGGGTTACCTTGCTCCTGTGTTTACCCCTACGTTCCCGATTGTTTGGCTAGGGAGTAAAGGGAGCACCTCTGCGGTTGTCACGATCGGGTCATCCGAGCTAGACCTCAGACTGGGTGAAGCCGAAAGCTAGCACTCTTACTATTTTCAATAATGGTCGGCACACAACAGAACTCATGAGTACAAAAAAATCTATTGCACAAGTCTCATAGTAATAATGAGCAACCAAAGAAAGGTATCGGTGGTGGGGGTACTACTTTCTTTGAAGATGCTTCTTACACTTCCTCGGTAATATAGCATAAGTTCCCTGACCGCGCTTTGTCTGTTACAGCCTTATGGCCTGATTGCCTGGTTATCGGAAACACCATCGATATTCTCGACAGGGGGAGTACATAACACTTTTCGGTCCTTGACCGAAGAGGGAGAAGCCGATGGTCGGTTAAGATGCATATAAAGTTCGGGTAAACACAGATATGATATAAGTACTTTGGTACATACAATCGTTATACATAAAGTTCTTTTGCCCAAGTCACTTGGGGGCTCTTAAAATTTATATATGAGCTGTAAATGTGTTTTCTTCTTGGTCGACAGAAGCACAATTTTTTTTCCAATTTTCGGATTGGCACCGAACACTTGATCTTGTTCGGACGTCATGTTTATACTGACATTTTTTCGTTTTCCAAGCTTTTGGCACTTCTAAACTATTTGTGTGTTTTTCGCATAAGTCTCACAGTGCAACACCGGACACCTTTAGAGAGTCGGCAAAAACATTCTCGGATGTTGCTATATATGCATCGATTTTGAATTGTGTCTTCGGTCAATAGTTGGGTTGCCCGGCTCCTGTGCTTGCCTCCTATGTTCCGCTTTGTTCGGCTAGGTGTGCAATAGGAGAACCACTGCAATTATGCTTCCAGCTCGCATGGTTAAGCACCTCAGTGGAGAAAGCCGAAAACTGACTGTCACAATAAGTGCAAACTGGTTAGCGATCCGATGACCGTGTTAAATGATGGGCCGTTCATAACATTGGCCGAAGTGTTTACGGCTTGACCTAAGCTGGCGCCGAACACTAATCGGGGGCTCATAGCTAGCTTCCCCAGTTTAAAGCTCTATGACTAAGTGGAAGTTATAAAGCCAAGATATCTGATTGCCTCGTTTCCGCTAACACAACCGCCTCCGGGCACCGAGACGTCGGCTAAGGGTTGTCTGGTTCTTGCAGAAACACCCTGCGTAGTATCTACAAAGGGGTAGAAGCCGACGATGGGCCACTTTCAACTGATAAACAGTCGCAATGGAGTCAAAGTAAGTATATATCATTAGAATTTGTATTCATTATACAAGTATTGCCTTCCGTAATTATCGTTATAAAGCCATAAATATGCATCAATTTGACTTAAGATTTTGGTCAAGCTGGCTTACCTGGCTCCTGTGCTTACCCCTACGTTCCCGATTGTTCGGCTAGGCGGTAAAGGGAGCACCCCTGTGATTGTTACTACCGGGTCATCCGAGTTAGTACCTCAGACTGGGTGAAGCCGAAAGCTAGCAATCTTAAAGGATCACATTGGTCGGCAACGATGGAAGTGAAAATTTCGGTTCATTAATACCATAGAGTTCGGGAAACTTTCCCCGAACTAAGTCCTCAGTATTTTCCTCCCACGTTGATCGGAGTTGAGGCTTTATGATCATGCTGAGCATGACAACCCAAATAAAGGAAACGATAGCAGGACTATTTTCTCTGGAAGATGGTTCTTACGTTAGAAAGTAATATAACATATCTCTCCGCATACCTTTGTTTATAAAACCGTATGGCTGGATTGCCTTGTTTGTCGTAAACCTTAGCCCTCATAAAATCTTCATAAATTAGGACAAACACTCCTCAGCTTCTGGCCAAGGAGGTGGAAGCCAATGGTCGACCAACAAAGTTTTTTACAATGCGGATCCGAGCATTAATGATGTAAAGTACTTGGATACATAGAATCATTACACATAATTTGTGATTTTACTATGGATATCGATCCTTAATTCGGACATCCGTGCCCACATTAAGGCTCGGGGGCTACTGGGCTTCATGCTTATCACTTACAAATATTAAAGGGGTACATCTTTCCCCTGATCTGGTGTTGCCACCCGACCAGTGGCTCGGGGGCTACTGCATTGACAATCCAATGCAGAAAATTTAAAGTGCAATATAGTTTTCGAGGAGATTATTATCCTCAGTTTGGTCGGCCGCACCCAACCTGAGTGTCGAGGACTTTGCACATCACATTTTTATTCCTAAGTATGCTGCTGAGCTGGGAATTGATCCTCAGGCTGATTTTACGCATCGACCTCAGTCTCAGGGCTACTAGGGTCAGTGGTTTGATTTTTTCCTTCAGGTGCATCCCGGATATTAGGCCAATACGCACCTTGCGGGTTACTGATATACATATACTGGCTATACATCTCGTTAGAGATTACATTGCACAATTCAGAATTAAATTCATAAAAAACAGCCCGTGGCCAAGGTGGTGCACCACCCCAGAAGCAGTCCGGCATAAAGCTCGGGCGCCAGTGGCTGGCTCCATAGAGGGCATTTCCGGCATTAAGCTTAGCTAAACTCTTTCAACTTTTTTGAACCAAGGTGATCTATGAAACCTCGGATATAATCCGGCATTGGAGCTCATATATAGTCTGGCGTTGGAGCTTGGACACAGTCCAGCGTTGGAGCTCGGATACATTCCAGTGTTGGAGCTTAGAAGCAGTCTGACGTTGGTGCTCGGCTGCAAAAGACACCTTGAATACAGTTGAGGTCGAACGCAAGAGGGCACTGCCGCCCGGGAACAACTTCAAACCCGAGGTGTGGCATTAAAATAACAAGGCATTGATAAAGACCGAGAACTTAAAGGGGCTCCTCGAATACCCGACGTGTAAACTCTTCGGATTTACTTCGGCGATTCTCCAGATCAAAAATGAGCAGATTTGTTGAACCAGTTTTCAAGACTGACGACCAAAGATGAAGAACAGTGTGGAAGAATCGAGGAGCGTCCCCAACTTGAAGACCGGTTCAGGGGGCTACTGACGGTGTCCTGGACTAGGGGGTACTCACCACGTCATCCCCCAATCAGTTAGATTGGGCCGAGGCCCCCCATGGCCATATACTCATGGGTCAGTTCAGAGAACCGAAATATACACAAGGAAGATTCTACAAGACTTGGTGATCAAGACAAGGACTCCTCCCCATTGGCATATTCAGCTAGGACTCTTGTTATCCTAGGCCTCTGGTACATTATATAAACCGAGGCCAGGCTAGTCGATAGATTATTATGACATTACTCATCATACCTCTAGGGTTTAGACCACAACATATGATCTCGGGGTAGATCAACTCTTGTAACCCCTATACTCATTAAAGTCAATCAAGCAGCATGTAGGATATTATCTCATCAAGAGAGCCCAAAGTTGGGTAAAATCCCATGTTCATGTTACCATCGATCCTAAGACGCACAGCTTGGGACCCCCTACCTGAGATCCGCCGGTTTTGACACCGACACCCCCACCCTCGTGGACGGTGGGTGTCCCCCTCAGGTATTTCTTCCACTGAATAATTATCATTAATTCCAAAAATGACTTTCTTGGAGTTTCAGGACTTTTGGAGCTGTGCAGAATGGGTCTCCAATATTTGCTCCTTTTCCAGCCCAGAATCCCAGCTGCCGGCATTCTCCCTCTTCATGTTAAACCTTGTAAAATAAGAGAGAATAGCCATAACTATTGTGACATAACAGCCCATAATGCAATAAATATTGAAATAAAAGCATGATGCAAAATGGATGTATCAACTCCCCGAAGCTTAGACCTCGCTTGTCCTCAAGCGGAAGCCGAAATCGAAAAATATGTTCACATGTTTAGAGATAGAGGTGTCGATAAAAATAAAATACGGATATGAGGGCATCATGATCATTCTTATAACAGAAACATATATATATTTTGTCATATGATTTCTTATGCTCAAGTAATAATCTATTCACAATGTCAAGTATGATTCAGAAACTTCATTGAGAACTAACAAACTATAATCTCAGTCATTGAAGCAATTGCTATTTATCATAACATCGGAAAGAGTCAATATAAGAGCTTTTCAGCAAGTCCACATACTCAACTGTCATTTAGTCTTCCACAATTGCTAACACTCACGCAATACTTATGGTTATGGAGTTTTAATCGGACACAGAGAAAGATAGGGGCTTATTGTGTTACCTCCCAACCTTTTACCTCAAGGGTAATGTCAACAATAATAGTTCATGCTAACTTACATCCAATTGGATATATATATATATCAGGATCTTTCCAACACGAGGTGCTTGCCAAAGGATAAAATGTAAAAGGGAAAGGTGAAGATCACCTTGACTCTTGCATAATGTATAAGACATAAAGTAAAAGATAGGCCCTTCGCAGAGGGAAGCAGAGGTTGTCATGTGCTTTTAGGGTTGGATTCACGAAATCTTAATGCAAAAGAATGTCACTTTATATTGCCACTTGTGATATGAACCTTTATTATGCAGTCTGTCGCTTTTATTACTTCCATATCACATGATCGTATAAAGCTTATTTTCTCCGCACTAATAAGTCATACATATTTAGAGAGCAATTTTTATTGCTTGCAACATGACAACTTACTTGAAGGATCTTACTCAATCCATAGGTAGGTATGGTGGACTCTCATGGCAAAACTGGGTTTAAGGATATTTGGAAGCACAAGTAGTATCTCTACTTGGTGCAAGGAATTTGGCTAGCATGAGGGGGAAATGCAAGCTCAACATGTTGGACGATCCATGCCAATATACTTTAACTAAGATGTGAGAAAACATAACCCATTACGTTGTCTTCCTTGTCCAATTTCAACTCTTTAGGATGTCATACTTTAATGAGTGCTCACAGTCACAAAAGATGTCCAAGATAGTATATTTATATGTGAAAACCTCTCTTTCTTTATTACTTCTATTAGTTGCAATGATGACCAAAACTATGTTTGCCAACTCTCAACAACTTTTAATCATCATACTCTTTATATGTGAAGTCATTACTATCCATAAGATCAATATGATCTCTTTTATTTCTTTTTATCTCTTTTATTGTCACATCCCTAATTCTGATCTGACCTATGCTAGTTTCCATGTGACCATCATGTTTAAATTCAAATGAAACTTGAATTGAGGAATTTACAAAAGCCTCAGAAAAACCTCTAAAAATAACCAACATGTAAAACTCATCAAATGAGTCCAAGAAAATGTTCCTGTTATTCTGTGAAACTATTGGCATGAGGTAAAATTCAAACCAATATCTTTGGAGTCACAGAAATTATTTATTTTGGGTCTTTGATTTAAATCAATAATATATTTGGGTTGGAATTATTTCTGCTATATAAGAAATGATGTTCAAATATTTTATAAGTTTTCATGTGACCTTGGACTAGCTCTTTGAGCTCACATAAAAATTTACAGAAAGTTCTAAAATGGTTTAGTTTCCAAACTAAATCAAAACAAAATAACAGAAATAGAAAAGAAAATAAAAGCAAGAGAGAGAGAAGAAACTTACCTAGCGCCACCAACCGGCCCATCCCACCACCGCTTCCCCCCATGTCGTCTTCCTCCCCCGCCAGAAGGATGGAGGCGCATGGCCGCCCCGCACCGGCCACCTCCTCCCTCCCTACCTGCCTGGCTCCTCCCCGGTGCTCCTAGACGATGCCACGGAGACACCACGCACCCCCTGGCCCCCTCTCACTCTCTCTCGTGCCTCTCCCCTCCTCTGATCTCTCTCCCTCTCATGCCGAGTGCAACCGTCGCCGCCGATCGATGTTGTCGTGGCCACCGTGCTTCACTCGCCTCCCCGTAGAGTCTCCGAGCTCTGCCATGATGTCATCATCCTCTCTATCCAGCCATGCCTCGCTGGAGGCCCTGCGTCGACGCCATCTTCATCATCTTCGTCGCCGGCCGCTGGAGATCCCTCTCGCCGCCCGCTCGCTCCGGTGCTTCCCCGAGCACTCCGAGGCCACCTCTACACTCGCTGTGAGCTCCTGCTGCTTCCCCCTCGCTCTCCCCCTCCGTTCCCAGCCCCTAGCTCCATCTTCCGACCGAGCCCGAGAGCTCACCGTCGCCGGCCATGGCACCGCCATAGCTAGAGCGCATCCACGACGCAACTGGGCCCACCCACGTGCTCTCCGAGTCCGCAGGACTCCGTAGCAACCCGCAGCTCATCCTTCCATGCACCAAAATGTCATTTGCGAGTGTGCCGTAGCTCGGGCGACTGCCAAGGTCGATGCTGGCAACAACTTCGGCCACGCCATGCCCAACCGCCACCACGACTCGATGCGCGAGTTCACCAGCAGCTCGAAGATGCCCTCAGCCGGCCATTTGGTCGCCGGAGGAGGATTTCCGACACGCTCCGCCGCGTCTGGCCTCGCTGGCGACTCAACACCGGCAGGTTTGACCCTGCCGACCTGGGTTTGACCCACTTTGACCCCGGCCGGGCCCCACCTGTGTCAATGACATGTGGGGCCATCAGTAACTGGATTAGTTAGATATTAGTTACTGCTAATCACCACTGTTAGGTGCTAATCCTGTCGCTAAACTAACCCTAAGCCACTGACATGTGGGCCCAGCCCTGCTGACATTTTTGTTAGGATTAGTTTAACCCTAATCAACTCAGTTAACTAACTGAGTCACTGACCAGTGGGCCCCACTGGTCAGGTTTGACCTGGGCTGGCGCCTTTGACTTGCTGATGTTACCCCAACGTCATGCTGATGCAGATAATCTTTTCTGGATTTATTTTAATTTAGAAATTCCAGAAATTTGTATAAACTTCAAAAATTCATAGTAATTCAACCGTAACTCCAAATGAAATAAATTATATATGAAAAATGATCAGAAAAATCCAATCTATCCATCTGTACTGGTTTCATGCATGTTAGAACAATTTATGACTACTGTTTAGGACAAATGGAATGAATGGCATTTAAATAACCACATGTGGAGTTTGAATTTGAATCTTGGATTCAAACCAACTCCATTTAACCTACTGCTAGATGCATTAGCTCAAACCACAACATATTGCCATGTCATGATCATGCATCATATTGTGCATTGCATTGAGTGTGTTTCTTCTTTGTTTGTCGGTGCTTGTCCCCTCTCAGTAGATGTGTACTGACGATGTGCTCGATGACACCGATGAAGAGCTATAGTATCTTCAGAAGTGCCACGCAAGCAAAACCCTCTTGTTCATTCTGATACAATTCCACTCTCCCGCTCCTGGTCTCTTTTACTACATTAGGACAACAATGACTCATGTGTTACTTGCTACGGTAGTTGAACCCCTTTCCTCTGCATGACCTGTCATTGCCACAGTAAATAGATGAAACCCACTAGCATGAGTAGGAGTTGTTTGAGCCCTGATGTGCCTACTCATTCATGCTTGTTTGTCATGCCTGCTATTGCCTAGAGTTGTGTCAGGTCTGATTCATCGGGGATGAATTGGAAAGTTGTGAACATGTCCTACTGTGTGTGAGCTAAGTGTGTGAACACAATTTGGTAAAGGTAGCGGTGAGAGGCCATGTAGGAGTACATTGTGGGTTGTCTCATTGAAACCGTCCTCAGGAACTGAGTTCTGTGTTTGTGATCCATGACCAGTTACTACCATGCATTGGAATGCTTAAGTGCCCCTTTCGACTTCTTCACCACCCTTGTCCTCTGTCCAGGAGTTGCAAGTAGTTTCTGGTATTTGTAGTATGCCGGAGGCCGTGGCAAGCGCTAACCCGAGGGGTGGGCTGTGATGCGGTAGGCACGTGGCTGGGTATTGCCAGGCGCCCGTTTGGTGTCACGGAACCCTGTACACATCATTTGGGGCCGTATGTGGAAACCTCAGCCGGACTCCCTGCGGATGGAACCTGAATTGGCGATAACCTGGACTAGAGACTTGAGTGTTTAGGTAGGCCGTGGCCGACACCCTCGCTGGGCTTCCGCTTGAAGGTTGTCGAGTACATGTCGTGTAAACGGCGGTAAGTGGTGAGAGCGTGTGTGTGAAGAAGTACACCCCTGCAGGGTTAACATCATCTATTCGAATAGCTGCGTCCGCGGTAAAGGACCTCTGGGTTGCCTATACAGTTCATAGACAAGTGAAAGTGGATACTCTAAAATACGCAAGATAAGCGTGAGTGCTATGGATGGCGTTCTCGTTGGGAGATAGGAGTGGATCCATAGTGGTGTATTGATATGGTGAATATGTGGACTTGTGTGCGCCACCTCAAAAGAGTTACTTGCAGTCGTAGTTCAGGATAGCCACCGAGTCAAAGCTGGCTTGATGCAATTAAACCCCACCATCCCCTTTGTTGATAATGATGCATATGTAGATAGTTCTGATGTATGTCTTGCTGGGTACATTTGTACTCACGTTTGCCTATTTTATGTTTTTGCAGAGAGACTTCAGTCTCACTAGTATTTCCGTGTGGACTTCGACGTTTAGCTTGTTACCTCAGCTACGATCTTGTGCCCTCGGCAGGATCTTGTAGATAGTCAGGCTTCTCAGCCTTTTTCATTTGTAGAAGTCTGTACTCAGACATGTTAAGCTTCTGCTTGTGCTTTGACTTGTATGCTCTGAATGTTGGGTCATGAGACCCATGTTTGTAATATCTCTCTCCTTGGAGCCTAATGAATAAATACTTGAGTTGTAGAGTCATGTTGTGATGCCATGTTGTATTTGCACATATCGAGCATATTGTGTGTATGTTATTGAAATGCTTGGTATGTGTGGGATCTGACTATCTAGTTGTTTATCCTTCGTAGCCTCTCTTACCGGGAAATGTCTCCTAGTGCTTCCACTTAGCCTTGGTAGCTTGCTACTGCTCCAGTACACTTAGGCTGCCGGCATGTGTCCTTCTTCGTTCCTGTGTCTGTCCCTTCGGGGAAATGTCATGCGGTGTCTACCGGAGACCTGTTAGCCTGCTACAGCCCGGTTTACTGGAGTCCTGCTAGCCCATTTGCTACAGCCCGGATTCACTCGCTGATGACCGACACGTTCGTTGCTGGGTCATGTATGCCTGTCCCTGTAAGTTAGTGCCACTTTGGGTTCATGACTAGCCATGTCAGCTCAGGCTCCTTGTCATATGGATGCTAGTGACACTATCATATATGTGTGCCAATAGGCGCAAACGGTCCCGGGCAAGCTAAGGCGACACCCGTGGGAATACCGTGCGTGAGGCCGCAAAGTGATTGTTGGGGAACGTTGCAGAAAATAAAAAATTTCTATGCTTCACCAAGATAAATCTATGGAGTCATCTAGCAACGAGAGAGAGGAGTGCATCTACATACCCTTGTAGATCGCGAGCGGAAGCGTTCAAGAGAACGGGGTTGAGGGAATCGTACTCGCCGTGATCCAAATCACCGAAGATCCTAGTGCCGAACGGACGGCACCTCCGCGTTCAACACAAGTACGGTTGGGGAAGACGTCTCCTCCTTCTTGATCCAGCAAGGGAGAAGGAGAGGTTGGTGGAGATCCAGCAGCACGACAGCGTGGTGGTGGAAGTAGCGAGGATTCTTGGCAGGGCTTCGCCAAGCTCAACGAGAGGGAGAGGTGTTGCGGGGGTGCGCAGCCCTCCCTCCCCCTCTTTATATAGGGGCCCTGGACGGGGCGCCGGCCCCCTAGAGATCCAATCTCAAGGGGGGGGGCAAAGGGGGGACTTTCCCCCCAAGTCAGGTGGGGCGCCCCCCACCCCTAGGGTTTCCAACCCTAGGCGCAGGGGGAAGCCCAAGGGGGGCGCACCAGCCCACCAGGGGCTGGTTCCCTTCTCACTTCAGCCCATGGGGCCCTCCGGGATAGGTGGCCCCACCCGGTGGACCCCCGAGACCCTTCCGGTGGTCCCGGTAAAATACTGGTGACCCCCGAAACTTTCCCGGTGGCCGAAACTGGACTTCCTATATACAAATATTCACCTCCGGACCATTCCGGAACTCCTCGTGATGTTCGAGATCTCATCCGGGACACCGAACAACTTTCAGGTTCCCGCATACTAATATCTCTACAACCCTAGCATCACTGAACCTTAAGTGTGTAGACCCTACGGGTTCGGGAATCACGCAGACATGACCAAGACAGCTCTCTGGCCAATAACCAATAGCGGGATCTGGATAACCATGTTGGTTACCACATGTTCCACGATGATCTCATCAAATGAACCACGATGTCGAGGATTCAAGTAATCTCTTATACAATTCCCTTTGTTAACCGGTATGTTACTTGCCCGAGATTCGATCGTCGGTATCCCAATACCTTGTTCAATCTCGTTACCGGCAAGTCACTTTACTCGTACCATAATGCATGATCCCGTGACCAACCACTTGGTCACATTGAGCTCATTACGATGATGCATTACCGAGTGGGCCCAGAGATACCTCTCCGTCATACAAAGTGACAAATCCCAGTATCGATCTGTGTCAACCGAACAGATACTTTCGGTGATACATGTAGTATACCTTTATAGTCACCCAGTTACGTTGTGATGTTTGGTACACCCAAAGCACTCCTACGGCATCCGGGAGTTACACGATCTCATGGTCTAAGGAAATGATACTTGACATTGGAAAATCTCTAGCAAACGAACTGCACGATCTTGTGCTATGCTTAGGATTGGGTCTTGTCCATCACATCATTCTCCTAATGATGTGATCCCGTTATCAATGACATCCAATGTCCATAGTCAGGAAACCATGACTATCTGTTGATCAACGAGCTAGTCAACTAGAGGCTCTCTAGGGACATGTTGTGGTCTATGTATTCACACATGTTTTACGATTTCCGGATAACACAATTATAGCATGAATAATAGACAATTATCATGAACAAGGAAATATAATAATAATCATTTTATTATTGCCTCTAGGGCACATTTCCAACAGTGATATGAGGTGTTACATGCTAGATTGGTGTGGCTTTGAGTCGGGGTCCTGACGGCTTTGGTATCAGAGCCTGACTACTTGTAGGATTACCAAGCCAGACTGGTCAAAGTTGAGTCTAGAAATGCTTTAGTTATATGTAGGCGAATTGATTATGGGATGGGAATGTAAGGCTCTTTTTACTCCTTTACCTTATGCCCTTCTGATATGAGTCATCCTATCTTTCCTACGGGGTTAAGGAACTAGGCTTTCCCTTCTTCCTACCAGGATCACATGTTACTAATCCGTAGACTTATAGAATTGTTGGATTTAAGCCTCAGTTCAGTTCCTACTACTTCCGTATGATAACTGTTGATCTCGAAACCTTGATATTGTGCTTCTGAGTGGCTATGCCACCATTTTTGTAGCATGTCTCCAATCTCTTTGAGCATTTACAACCGTTATGTTGTCCGAGTCATCCTAGGTTTCTAAACAATCGGATGCATTTGCAAAATCCTTTCCCTCTGGTTTCGATGTTTTTTGGTCAGATTAACCACACTAGTCAGTGGGTTGAGGTACTTTGCTGCCTCGATATACATGTTGGAGCTATTATTATGACCCTAGGTGTCTAGAGTATCACCTAGTAATCTAGCCATGTTTTGTGTTTCCAGTGTGATCATTCTGGCCTTCATTCTTGAAAGCATCATGTGATGCAATTTAGTTAGTAGGTATTGTATTCCTGGGTTTTTGAACGCGAGATCCACCCTACTCACCTCATGTTGATAGTGTTTGCTCGTTCCTTTAGGTTATTAGTAACCTTTGCATTAGTCCTCGAGGTTCGTGGTATTTCCTTCTTCCAAATACTATGAACCTCTTATGGCAGAAGTTCCTCGTTGAACCGAAAGATCACAACCAGAGTGCTCTTGACGATTTCTCGATTCTATGCTGTTACTCTGCCAGTTCTACCTTTTCTACATGGGTTATTTGGAAGAAATATGTTGAACTCGTTCGACATTCTAATCCATGCATCCACAACTCAGAAAATCATATGTTCTTCTGGGATTGTCCCTCTTTAGTTTTTTGTGGCCCTCGTCTATCAATTGATAGTCAAGAGTAGACGTGCACCTGTGTTATCAATGTGTATTACTCTTGTGGTCCATCTAGCCATTCTATTCCGGAATGACTAGGAGAAAAAAACTCCAGTACCTCTTCCATATCCAGGAATGAGTCAAAGTAGTTGTATTCCGCAGATCAACTGCCAATCCAGCTTTTGCTCTGTTCTACCCTGAAGTATTACCCACTTTATGTTAGGAATGTCATCAGAACTGCACCCTCTCTTATGAATTCTTGATGTAGTGATACTCTTCGCCATCATTATTCGTTCCTCGGTTCCGTGTTGTCGCAACCGGAATGCCGACAAGTGAATCGTGATGTGTGAAATCAATACCCCTAGCAACCATGTTGCTTAGTGGTTAATGGACGAAAATCTCATTCTTAGTGTGTTGGCTATGGAATCATCATTCTAAGATTGATCGTGCTACCTAGCTAGTCCTTATTTCCGGTGTACCCTCAGACCAATGAGTTAGGATTGTATCAATCCCTCGCTCTGTTGATCATATCGTCTTGCCCTAAAAAGCAAGATTGTTCTCGAGCTTAGTAACATGTGGTGGTTCGTGATTTTCTGAATGTCTTCTCGGAAATATCACCAGGTTGTCACCTGACCGCTATGTTAAGCTTGTGATCAAGTTGGATTCTCTATGCACCACACCTTCTCGAAGAATCTGTGTTGGATACCCCTGAGCTAGTTGGTTAAGCTAAACAACAACTTGGAGAGTTGGAAGATAAACGCTTACCTGACTTAGCTCATCTCCAAGGGATATCCTTGTGTGTGTGTGTTGAAGAAAGATAATATCTTCATTGATTGATCTTCATGATTAGTTGATGGACTTATCATCTTCACAAATCTTTGATTTGAGTGTGGGCTATCCTCAAATCAAATCAGAACCAATGATGTTCGTAATGTTGTCTTACTTGTGGATTTTCCACGAGCATACACCGTTATATCTTTTGGTTCTGACCAATGCTATCACTTGATCTCATAATTATGGAATTCCATTCATATGGAAATCACGATGACTTGTTGTTGAGCCCATCAGCAGCATTTTATCTCCTCCATAATTCGTGTTGAACATCCAACTAGTATTGGAAACTTCTATAAGCATTTCTTCATGCTAGCTCATGAAGCATATGTTCGGATGTAAGAAGTGACTTCCTCCAGTTCATGTGCATTTGATGCAAGTTGCTGCCGTGGATTCGAGAAAGTCAATGTTGCTTCCTTTGGAATCATCCCAAATCGGTCATGCATACGTGCGAAGTATTCTGTGGTTCGGAGACTTGCAACCTTCATTCTATATGTATTCCTAGCACACCAAGCCACTGATTGATTTGTTCAAGGAGAAGAAGTTCCTTCTTAAGAGCAAGACTTATGCAAGGACTTCAATATCCTCGATGATGGTTCCCCTCCTGAACTCGATAGTGTTTTATTATAAGACTACTGTGTGGTCATGCTTGTCTCGGACAACGTGTTCACATGTTGTAGCAAAACCAGCTCATGTTATTGAGCTTGCTATCGTAGTCCATTCCCTGAGAATCTCGCAATGTCATCTCGTCGATTTGTGTTGCAAACTTTCCTTTTGTTTCTAGACTTGATGAGTCTGGAATATTCTGACACCAACCAGATCTGAATCTCAGGCAGATATGATGATTGGAACGTTTCCCAAGAACTACAATATTCGTCTCTCTGTAACCCGGTAAAGTGGATGTCATGGCCAACACACCCAACTGGAAGACCCATTATTGTAGTATCTTGATTGAGGAAGTTGGCCACCTCCCCATGAGGATTTCATAGGATTTACTCCATAGTTATTCCTTATGGATTCTTGTGCTCCTGAAGTCCGACCTTTTACTTGATGTTCTGGGTACCAAACCATTTTAATTAATGGGTTGCACTAGCACATCAAGGAGAACATTAGAAGCGGAGTGCTAAATGTCTCTCGGTCGATCATCCAGATTTTGTCCCCTTGGCCTCGCTAAGGTGAAATTTGAGAAGGTGTTGTCCTCCTTGCATCTGCTTCCTCCACCAATACTCATCATGGTAGTATGTTGTGTTGCCAGGATCCTTGACATGGATGTTGGTAGAACCTTGACAAATATAGAAATGCTCAAGTTCTTGAGAGCACGCACAAGCACTAGGTGTTATCATCGGCACTAACTGGGATTGCTCCTAGTTTCCTCGATTATGCTATAAATTTTCAACAGTGGACTCACTCTCGTTTGCTGAGTTCTCTCTAGTTACTAGAATCATTCCCAGTATTTGCATTTGTTCCCAGCTTGCACCGCCATTGTGCCATCCTACGATGGACTACCCTTCACAGTAATTACTGATCGGGATCATCCTCAAAGTGGTCCTACCATGGGTTCCATCCATTTCCGATGATAAGCAAAATCATCCCTTGTGTTGTCTTCAACAAGGTAGTCCACATCATCCATTCTGGCCTGAGAATGTCATTCTTTCGGACTCCTTCAAATGATCGATTTTGATTTGCCTTAGGCTGGTATAAAGAGTTTCAATGATCTCTGAATCAAAGGTAATTCTTTTTTCCACTTAAGGGGATATATCTACGAGTCACCATCCCTAAGGTGTCTCGTTGTGGTATTATGGCAACTCAACTCCTCGCTACATTAACAATCGATTACCACCTACTTAAGTGTGGAATTGTTGTCTACCTAGTGAACCTTCGACATCTGTTCCACTCCATCCCTTTGGATGAATGCTTCGTATCTCAGCTCGAGAGATGTTCTTACCGCTCACTCCATGAGTTGATCTTGAATACTCGATCTTCGAGGAGATCATTTTCTGTAGATTCTCCTTCTATCATCATCGTGTTGGATGAAGACCTCGCAAGCCAAGACGTGAAGATCGATTTGAGTCAACAAATCAACACCCTCGAGAAGACAGTTGGATCATCAAGTTTGTGATACTTAGTGTCCCATTGTCTTCTTACCTCACGTCTTGAATCTCGGGACGAGATTCTTGTTTAGTGTGGGTGAGTTGTCACATCCCTAATTCTGGTCTGACCTATGCTAGTTTCCATGTGAGCATCATGTTTAAATTCAAATGAAACTTGAATCGAGGAATTTTCAAAAGCCTCAGAAAAACCGCTAAAAATAACCAACATTTAAAACTCATCAAATGAGTCCAAGAAAATGTTCCTATTATTCTGTGAAAATATTGGCACGAGGTAAATTTCAAACCAATATTTTTGGAGTCACAGAAATAAGTTAATTTGGGTCTTTGATTTAAATCAATAATATATTTGGGTTGGAATTATTTTTGCTATATAAGAAATGATGTTCAAATATTTTGTAAGTTTGCATGTGACCTTGGACTAGCTCTTTGAGCTCACATAAAAATTTACAGAAAGTTTTAAAATGATTTAGTTTCCAAACTAAATCAAAACAAAATAACAGAAATAGAAAAGAAAATAAGAGAGAGAGAGAGAGAGAAGTAACTTACCTGGCACCACCAACCGGCCCAGCACTGCAGCTGGCCGGCCCAGCCCACCACCGCTTCCCCCCTATCGTCTTCCTCCCCTGTCAGAAGGACGGAGGCACGTGGCCGCCCCGCGCAGGCCACCTCCTCCCTTCCTACCTACCTGGCTCCTCCCCGGTGCTCCTAGATGACGCCACGGAGATGCCACGCACCCCCTGGCCCCCTCTCACTCTCTCCCGTGCCTCTCCCCTCCCCTGGTCTCTCTTCCTCTCACGCCGAGCGCAACCATCCCCGCCGATCAATGTTGCCACGGCCACCGTGCTTCCCTCACCTCCCTGTCGAGTCTCTGAGCTCCGCCACGGCGTCGTCGTCCCCTCCGTCCAGCCACGCCTCGCCGGAGGCCCTGGGTCAATGCCATCTTCATCATCTTCGTCACCGGCCGCCGGAGATCCCTCTCGCTGCCCCGCTCGCTCCGGTGCTTCCCCGAGCACTCCGAGGCCACCTCTGCACTCGCTGTGAGATCCTGCTGCTTCCCCCTCGATCTCCCCCTCCATTCCCGTTGATACGTCTCCAACATATCTACTTTTCCAAACACTTTTGCCCTTGTTTTGGACTCTAACTTGCATGATTTGAATGAAACTAACCCGGACTGACGCTGTTTTCAGCAGAACTGCCATGATGTTGTTTTATGTGTAGAAAACAAAAGTTCTCGGAATGTCCTGAAAATCCACGGAGGCACTTTTTGGAAAACATAAAAAATACTGGAGAAAGAATCAAGACCAAGGGGCCCACACCCTGTCCACGAGGGTGGGGGCCGCGCCCTCCCCCCTGGGCGCGCCCCCTGTCTCGTGGGCCCCCTGAGGCTCCGCCGACCTGAACTCCAACTCCATATATTCCGTATCACGGAGAAAAAAATCAAAGAGAAAGTTTCATCGTGTTTTACGATATAGAGCTTCCGCCAAGCCCTAATCTCTCTCGGGAGGGCTGATCTGGAGTCCATTCGGGGCTCCGGAGAGGGGGATCCATCATCGTCGTCATCATCAACCATCCTCCATCACCAATTTCATGATGCTCACCGTCGTGCGTGAGTAATTCCATCGTAGGCTTGCTAGACGGTGATGGGTTGGATCAGATTTACCATGTAATCAAGTTAGTTTCGTTAGGGTTTGATCCCTAGTATCCACTATGTTCTGAGATTGATGTTGCTATGACTTTGCTATGCTTAATGGTTGTCACTAGGGCCCGAGTGCCATGATTTCATATCTGAACCTATTATGTTTTCATGAATATATGTGTGTTCTTGATCCTATCTTGCAAGTCTATAGTCACCTATTATGAGTTATGACACGACAACCCCAAAGTGACAATACTCGGGATACTTCTCGGTGATGACCATAGTTTGAGGAGTTCATGTATTCACTAGCTATGTGCTAATGCTTTGTTCCGGTTCTCTATTAAAAGGAGGCCTTAATATCCCTTAGTTTCCGCTAGGACCCCGCTGCCACGGGAGGGTAGGACAAAAGATGTCATGCAAGTTCTTTTCCATAAGCACGTATGACTATATTCGGAATACATACCTACATTACATTGATGAATTGGATCTAGTTATGTGTCACCCTATGTTATAGCTATTACATGAGGAACTGCATCCGACATAATTATACATCACTGATCCAATGCCTACGAGCTTTTCACATATTGTGCTTCACTTATTTACTCTTCTGTTGCTATTGTTACAGTCACTACAAAACCCAAAAACATTACTTTTGTTACCGTTACCTTTATTATCATATTACTTTGCTACTAAATACTCTGTTGCAGATACTAAGTTATCTAGGTGTGGTTGAATTGACAACTCAACTGCTAATACTCAAGAATATTCTTTGGCTCCCCTTGTGTCAAATCAATAAATTTGGGTTGAATACTTTACCCTCGAAAGCTGTTGCGATCCCCTACACTTGTGGATTATCACACCTTGATGTTTATCTTAGGGGCGTGTGGGGCCTAGAGCTACTGGCGCCCGATCTGGAGGTCGGCCGGGATTAAAGGGATGTCCTGGGGGCGCTGCCAAGCACGGCGGTGGTGTGAGGTCGAGGGGAGGGCGGGGCGGCGGAGGCAGGGGTCTGGGCCAGTGGTCGGTGGCGGTTCAAGAAAGATCGTCAATAGTGACTGGCAGGAGGTAGATGAAGGCCATCTGCCCGTTCCTTATAGATCGGACGGTTCATTAAAAAAATCGACTAGCCTATTTATTTTCAGTCGACTGTTATCTTGATATGACCACATGTGGTGGTGTATTGGAGGAGTACCTGCATTTCCTATGCTCATATATTACAAAATCATACATAGTAGAATCTAATTTTTTTGCCATGCAATGTTATAGAGCTATCATATGTCTCCTGTCAGTTATTTTCCAGCCACCTGCTATCTGCTACTTTTACAGTGCACTAGTTCTGCACACACTTCACCCATACTCTCACTATTGTGTTTTTATGCAAGGGTATTTCAGAGTCTGCCCCGAGAGAAGCAGAAAAGAAAAGAAAGAAGTCGCTATAGCTTTCTACGCGGGTAGGCACGACATGTTACAGCGCTATAAAGGGTGAAGTGTCGGCAGATGGAGACGGTAAACGTAGCTCTGGAGTTGATGACCTCGCTCGCAATGAACCACCATCCCAGGTGCTTTCTTTAACTTCGCGTTGTCATGTGGTTGCATGTTCCATATGGTGTCTAGCTTGTATTCGAAAGGCCGAAGTCGGTCTTTATTAAGATAAGGAAAGATATTTTTACATGAACCACCATCCCGTGAGCACTAGAAGACAAATAGCTAGTCAGGGCACTGGCCGAGCTAGTGACAAGCCCAGCAAAGACATGCATCACCTGGAAGCCAACTAAAGAGCCACGATGGTGGCAAAGCAGCTCGCCTCCCACCAGGCTCTCAGGTCCTAGATGATCATGCTCACCACTCCAGCTGGATGTCTAGCTTGTATTGCTTCCAATTTGGTTAAATTGCATTTGTTTAGCTTACACATTATACCTTTGAATATGACATGCCTTTCTGTTTTTGGTACATACTAGTACATCTGTGTAATAACCATGTTCTTACGTGAAACTAATGTTCTTGTGTATTCCTCATCAATCACATATGATGAGACACTCAGGCAAGTGGACTACTCCTGATTTAAAGAATACAGCGTCAGCCTCCCGACATGATTCTCAAGAAACAACAAGGCTAGATGAAGATAGTGAACATAGCTCTGTAGTTGATTACCGCATTTCCCCTACACTATCATCGCAGGTGCTTGCTCTAACTTGGTAGCGTGATATGTGGTTGCATGTTGCATATGGTGTCTAGATTGTAATTCTTCCAATCTGGTTAAACTGCATGTGCTATTCTGCTTAGCTTATACATTATACCTGTTAAAGTGACATGCTTTCCTGTATTTAGTACATAGTACATCTGTCTATTAAGCATGTCCTTATATAAAACTATTACCTTTTTGTATCCTGCATCAATCAATATGACGAGACACCTTTAGTATATGCAGCGCGATATTAGTTGCATCTTTCATATGATTTATAGCATGCGCTGCTTCTAATTTTTTGAAATTCCATTTATGATGGGACGCTTTTATCTTGGCAGAGTCATATTGGTTGCATCTTTCATGTGGTGTCTAGCTTGCATTGCTTCTTATTTGTTGGAATGGTTTTTGATTAGTTTACACAAATAGTTGTGAACATGCCATGCCATCCTGTTTTTCGTACATATTCCATCTTGGTATCATGTGTTTGCCTTACATCAAAGTAGTGATTGTCAGTATCATGCATGAATGAGTTCCGAAGAGAGAATTTTATTGCTTTTTCTTGTTGGTTTTACTTGACATTTCAAAATCAACAAAGCGGAAGGAAGGTAGCAAGGCAGCGGATAAAGGTGCTCCTTCCAAATGGAGGGCCTCTACAGTTTCTACTCCTCCATCCCCCAAGATGATTTCCAAGACAACACATGCATAGGCACTCAACGTAGTTGTGTTTATGATGAGCACGTCTCTCCTAGTGCACCATCACCAGTGCTCCCTCTAACTTGGCACTGTTATATGTGGTTGCATGTTATGTGTAATGTCTAGCTTGTATTGCTTCTAATTTTGTTGAATTCCATCTGCTTACTTTACACATTATACATGAATAAGACACGTGTTCCTGTTTCTAGAACATACAATATCTGTCTATCACACCATGTTCTTACATCAAATTACTACTGTTGTGTAACCCACAGCAATCACTTATCATAAGACATGTTTGACTTCAGAGTGTGATATAGGTTACATCTCGCATTCTTTTCTAGCTTGTACTACTAATTTGTTGAAATGGCACTTATGACAAAACAGTTTTAACTTGGTAGGGTGATATTCGTTGCATCTTTCATATGGTGTCTAGCTTTTATTGCTTCTAACTTGTTGAAATGCCTTATCCTTAGTTTACACATCACAAACTGTGAATATGCAATGTTGTGAATATGCAATGGCACTAATGACGAGAGACCTGTAACTTGGTAGTGTGATGTTGTTTGCATCTTGCATATGATTTATTTCTTGTACTGCTTCACATTTGTTTAAACGCCATTTATGATGAGACACTGTTAACTGGGCAGAGCGATATTTGTATCATCTTTCATATGGTGTCTACCTTCCATTGCATTGCTTCTAATTTAGTGAAATGTCTTCTACTTAGTTTACACATCATAGTTCTGGTTACCTCTTCCGTCCAGTTTTTCGTACATATTACATCCTCCTATCATGTGGTTGTCTAACATCAAAGTTCAGTTCGTGTGTATCACGCATCAATTTGTTCTAAAGAACTAAATTGTTATTCGTTTTTCTTGTTGGCTTGACTTAACATGGCATAGAGAAAGAGGAAGAAACACAGAATGGGAAGGAATGGGAAGCGGGAGAATCCTGAAGATTCTACTGGTACTGATGGTGCAATAGAAGGTCAAAATCCAGCGGAAAATTCTACAAATAGGGTATCCCATGCTACATGGGCTGCAGAAAAAGCCAAACAGAAACAAATAGCTGCCACCAAACAAGCAGAGACAACCCTAGTTCTTGCAACACCTTCCACAGTACTACCAGTTGCACGAGTTACTTGTGCATCAACTGAGCTAGCAACATGTTCCCAAGCTCCCTTTCCACCTGACACTACTA
The DNA here is from genome assembly GCF_018294505.1 of Triticum aestivum. Classification (NCBI taxonomy): domain Eukaryota; kingdom Viridiplantae; phylum Streptophyta; class Magnoliopsida; order Poales; family Poaceae; genus Triticum; species Triticum aestivum. The sequence goes on from NC_057810.1 coordinate 649,877,532, forward strand.
CCCAAGCACTCTTGACACAAGATGAGTTGGCAAGATCAGATGAACCTTGTGAGCTTCAACAGCAAGAAGGTAGTTGCTGGAGTCAATTTACAGTTGCATGCTTATTTATATGTAGTCTCATAGTTTGATGTACACTAACACTTCCTATGTTTGTTTTTGGACTAGCACCTAGGCGCAAGAGGAAACACACATTAGGGATAATGCTTGATAGGTTAACTAAATCTAGAGGAGGAAGAATGGAGATCCATTTTGAGGCAGGTTTAAAAAGGCCCATGATGCTATAGAGTCAGCCAAGTTAGTATCAGAGGCAACGGTTGTCGTTAGGTGTCATGTACGTATCCTCCCAACATGGATTCAGTATAGGAATGACAAAGACGAAACCCAGTTCAACACCTTCCTCAACCATTTATCTATAAGTATGGTTATGTATGGAAACTAGTAATATCATCTTGCTCTGTCCCATACTTTCTAAGTTGCTGATAATGAGACTCCCATAATTTTCAACAGATGAGGTTCAAGTTGGATAGCCAAGATGATGCAACCAGACAAGCTTGCACCCATGTTTTCAAGTCTTCTCTGCGGCGGTATCGGTATAACTTGAGGAAAACTCACTTTGAAGGCAAGGCTAACAGTGAACTTTCCCAAACATCTCCAGTGAAAAATATATTGGATGAAGACAGGAGGGGCCTCGTTAAACACTGGTCTGATCCGAAGTATCAGGTACATTATATATATGTGACCAGATCACATGTTGAAGTCCTATTTACGCATGTGCCACACAAATCTATCTTCTTGTAGGTGAACTGTTCAAAGAATCAGGTCAACCATACGAAAGTGAAATTCCAACAGACGACAGGATCTCGTAGCTATATTGCACACTGCGAGGTTCTCTTAATTAGCTGTTGTTTCACTCCTTTTGCTGTATCATATTATCAGATCTATATTGACTTGTTCCATATGCAGAGGAAAGCCCGCAAGGACCAAAAAGTACCTGAACCAAGTGTTGTGGAAATCTTCAAGGACTGTCACACCAGCAAGAAGAAGGGCATGACTACATCAGTCAAAGCCGCTATTGTAAGTCCTTAATCCTCATGCCTTTTAACTACTACTTACTCTGACTTGTGCCTTGAACTGCATGGTTTGCAGCCAATGTCTATTAATCTTTTCAATTTTATACACAATTTCTTAGCGTATCATTGCACCTTACAAGGTTTAAAAGAGAGGAGTGATGTTCCTTTGATCTTGACCTGTAATCTAGTTCCATGCTGGACTTGCCCACACAACGTTACAATTGCCTATTTGTCTGTTCTCAGTTGTTTTGTGATATGAATGATGTCATACTATGCTTACCGTATTATAAACTTCGTCTCTTTATCCTTAGCCCTCAATACAATGTGAATAAATAGACAATACATTAGCGATGGTACATGGTCATATGTTTGGAACCTGGTTTTATTGTGTACTCCCTCCGTCCCAAAATAAGTGTCTCAACTTTGTACTAACTCTAGTACAAAGTTGTACTAAGCTTGAGACAATTATTTTGGGACGGAGGGAGTACTTTGCAATAAAATACAACTAATACTTTACATGGGTTCACCAGAATAAGTTCTGTATATAGACCAAAGCTATTTTGTTTGGTTTTGCTGGCTCCTTAATATCTTCTGTTTTGGTACTACTAATGTAAAAACTCAACTTTTCAACGAGCTATGGAAAAAAATGGTGGAACCGCCACCTTCTGAAGGTGGCGAGGCAACTATAACCGCAATCTCAGCTCTTGCTGCAGTGGGTTAGTACTTGTCCACTAACAGTGCCAAAAGCACGTTCCTGCGTAATACTAGGTTGGTTGTTAAGGCAATTGAGGGAGTCCTGGATTAGGGGGTATCCGGACAGCCGGACTATACACATCGACCGGACTATTGGAGCGTGAAGATACAAGACTCAAGACTCCGTCCCGTGTCCGGATGGGACTCTCCTTTGCATGGAAGACAAGCTTGGTGATCCGGATATTATATTTCCTTCCTTGTAACCGACTCCGTGTAAACCCTAGCCCTCTCCGGTGTCTATATAAACCGGAGAGGATGGTCCTTAGAAGGCCGATCACAATTACAATCATAATCATCATAGGCTAGCTTCTAGGGTTTAGCCTCTACGATCTCGTGGTAGATCTACTCTTGTACTACTCATATATTCAATATTAGTCAAGCAGGAAGTAGGGTTTTACCTCCATCGAGAGGGCCCAAACCTGGGTAAACATTGTGTCCCTTGCTTTCTGTTACCAACAGCCTAAGACGCACAGATCGGGACCCCCTACCCGAGATCCGCCGGTTTTGACACCGACATTGGTGCTTTCATTGAGAGTTCCTCTGTGTCGCTGCTGTGAGGCTCGATGGCGCCTTCAATTGTCAAGAACGTGGTCCAAGGCGAGACTTTTCTCCCTGGACAGATCTTTGTGTTCGGCGGCTTCGCACTGCGGGCCGATCCGCTTGGCCATCTGGAGCAGATCGACAGCTACGCTCCTGGCCACCAGGTCAGGTTCGGAAACCTGAACTATATGGCAGATATCCACGGAGACCTGATCTTCGACGGAATTTGGCCTATGCCAGGAGCGTTGGACAGTCACGATGAGCATGGCCTAGACCCGCTGTTGGACAGTGCTCGGGATATCACCCCTGCAGTATCCCCGGACCTAAATCCGGAGAAGACTGCGTGGCCCAAGGACGGGTGGATGGACCCTGCCCCGCAGGCCGCACACTCATCGGCGATAGAGCCGAACCCAGGCCTCACCTCTAGGGATGCCTGTCATTCCGGTCCCCCGGACTCGTATCCGGTTGTAGGTTCTAGTCCGCGCGCTCCTGAGCCCTCCGAGCCTGGTTGGGCTCCGATAATGGAGTTTACCGCCGCGGATGTCTTCCAGAACTCGCCCTTTGGCGACATGCTGAATTCATTAAAGTCTCTCTCTTTGTCAGGAGGCTCTCAGCCGAACTATGTCCGGCTCGAGTGGGAAGCTAGCTATGAAGGAATTCGTTGCCCACCCACCACCCACTTCATAGCCATGGTCGATGATTTGACCGACGTGCTTGACTTCGACTCCGAAGACATCGATGGTTTGGACGACGATGCAGGAGAAGAACAGGAACCACCACCCACGGGGCGGTGGATAGCCACCTCTTCATATGACATATATATGATGGACACGCCTAAGGAAACCAATGGCGATGAGGCAATGGAGGATAACCCCTCCAAGAAGAAAGCAAAGCAGGGGCGTCGCCAGCGCCGCTCCAAGCCCCGCCACAGCAATACCGGCACCGGAGACGAAAACAATCCGGACGGTGCCGAAGATGAATACAACCCCGATCAGCCCGCCTTTGGGTAGGCCGAGCAGGAGGATGGGCAGGATAGTCCAGATGAACAAGCGACGGACGAGTATCCGGAGGAGGACAACTACATGCCCCCCTCCAAAGACGAGATTAGCCTCGGCGACGATGAGTTCGGCGTGCCTGAGGATCCCGTGGAGCAGGAGCGCTTCAAGCGCTGGCTTATTGCCACTGCAAGGAGCCTGAAGAAGAAGCAGCAGCAGCTTCAAGCTGATCAAGACCTGCTCACAAACAGATGGACAGAAGTCCTGGCAGCCGAGGAATATGGACTCGAGCGCTACACGACTGACCGGCCACCTCATGGCCGGGATAAAACGACATATCAGCCCAAATACCAACCCGCACCCCCGCGCCAGTTTACTACGGCCCGGGGCAATACTCAGGACCTGCGACACAGATTGGACAACAACGCAGGACAACCAAGATCGATCTATGGATCACGGGGGCGCACTGCAGCACATGAAGATGACCGTCATACCGGACACACTAACAGTAAATCCGGTTGGGCCGAATGCAATCAACCAGACTTAGTCGGACTGCGTCGTGACATAGCCCATCATAGAGGTGCCGCACACCCCCTCTGCTTCACCGATGAAGTGATGGATCATGAATTCCCAGAAGGGTTCAAACCCGTAAACATCGAATCATACGATGGCACAACAGACCCCGCAGTATGGATTGAAGACTTCCTTCTCCACATTCACATGGCACGCGGAGACGATCTACACGCCATCAAGTATCTTCCCCTTAAGCTCAAAGGACCCGCCCGGCATTGGCTAAACAGCATGCCCGCAAATTCCATTGGCAGTTGGGAAAACCTGGAAGACGCATTCCTCGACAACTTCCAAGGCACATATGTGCGACCACCGGACGCCGATGACTTGAGCCACATTACTCAATAGCCCGGAGAATCAGCTAGGAAATTCTGGACTCGGTTCCGAACTAAAAAGAAACAAATAGTTGACTGTCCGGACGCCGAAGCCCCGGCGGCCTTTAAGCATAATATCCGCAACGAGTGGCTCGCACGACACCTCGGCCAGGAGAAACCCAAGTCCATGGCAGCTCTCATGACACTAATGACCCGCTTTTGTGTGAGCGAGGACAGCTGGTAGGCTCGCAGTAGCACTACGCCACATTCTGGCACTTCAGACGTCCGTGACAATAATGGCAAGGCACGGCTCAACAGACACAAGCGACGGAACAACGGCGACAACACCGAAGACAAGGCAGTCAACGCTGGATTCAGTGGATCCAAATCCGGTCAGCGGAAGAAACCATTCAAAAAAAATAATCAGGGACCATTCAATCTGGACCGCATACTGGAACGCCCGTGCCAAATTCATGGCACCCCAGATAAGCCAGCCAACCACACTAATAGAGACTGTTGGGTGTTCAAACAGGCCGGTAAAATAAACGCCGAAAACAAGGACAAGGGGCTGCACAGCGACGATGACGAAGAGCCCCGGTGTCCGAACACAGGGGGATAGAAGAAATTCCCCCCAGGTGAAAACGGTCAACATGATCTACGCCACTCACATTCCCAAGCGGGAACGGGACGTCTATGCGATGGAGCCAGTCATCCCCAAATTCAACCCATGGTCAGCTTCTCCGATCACCTTTGATCGTAGGGATCACCCTACCAGCATCCGTCATGGAGGCTCAGCCGCATTGGTTCTAGACCCAATCATAGACGGATTTCCCCTCACACGAGTCCTCATGGATGGAGGCAGCAGCCTGAACCTGCTTTATCAGGACACAGTGCGCAAAATGGGCATCGAACCTTCAAGGATCAAGCCCACCAAAACCACCTTCAAAGGTGTAATTCCTAGAGTAGATACCCGTTGTACGGGCTCTATAACATTGGAAGTGGTCTTCGGATCTCCGGATAACTTCCGAAACGAAGGGTTAATCTTCGACATCGTCCTTCTCTGTAGTGGTTACCACGCACTGCTCGGATGAACCGCATTCGCTAGTTCAATGCGGTACCACACTACGCATACCTCAAGATCAAGATGCCAGAACCACGCGGAGTCATAATAGTCAACAGAAATATGGACCGCTCTCTCCGTACATAAGAGCATATTGCAGCCCTCGCAGCGGAAGTACAATGCGGCCTCCTCCGACAAACCACCAATCCGGCGACGACAACCTCGAGCACCGTCAAGCGAGTCCGGAGCACCTGGCAACAGTATCACCAGGCACGCCAAGATCGCGACTAGCAGTCTGGCCTCCGCTCAAGCCCTATCAAAGCAGCATTCATGCTACCCGTACACAATTACGCACTCAAAATACCATGGGCACAGGCGGAGGGTCAGCAGTGACTCAGTCAACAGTGCGGTATCACCGCATACCTTCATAACCCCCCCTTTATCTTTCAGGACATTGCTTTATAGCAGCCTCTTCAGAAGAGCCGGATTGTCGGACTTACATACGAGAGAAAACCAAGGAGGTAACAGGCTCTGCGCACAAAAGGAAATACCCAGGTGGAATCTGTTCATGATCGTTATGCTTGTTTTATATACCTACATGCAGCCTGCCCTTGGATAGGACATGTTAAATAGTCCTATTTACTGCTGCTTAAATGCACCCATTGTAAACATACACTTAAACGTATTATTCATCAATGGGAGATCATATATAGCGTCAGCTTATTATTCCTATCTACACATTTTCCCCATAAATGTTTATTTACTATTGCATCTGTACACTTTGTTACGTTTATTTTTCCAGTGGCTTCCTATGGCGCCCCGCAATACGGCAAGCAAAGTCCGAACACTTTCAATAGTGCGGCACCCCGAACTTATAGCACTATATGCATCAGCTCTGAATCATGTCTTGGGTCCACAGTTGGGTTAGCCCGGCTCCCTTGTTTCGGTACCTTATGTTCCATTGTATCGGCTAAGGTAGCGCATGGAGAACTACTGCAATTGTGTCCCGGTTCTTCCGGACGAGCACCTCAGTACATAAAGCCAAAAACTGACTGACATGATGTGGTGAGAGCTGGTCGCTGTTCGAGAGGTCTTAAAATCCTTAAAGATTTTTTCCGTTTTAGCCGAGGAATCGGCCTCGTCCGACTTAGGCGTATATAGCGCCCTAGTTTGGCCTTCCAAACTCTAGGGGCTTCGCCGAAATTTAAAATTGTAGACTTCTATGGCTAAGTGAAGGTTATAAAGCCGCATAGTCTGATTGCCTTGTTCGCTGCGCTAGACACCTCCTTTAGGGACCACACATTTGGATAAAAGAGTGTCTGGGTTTTCCACGAACACCCCAGTACTAGTTACGTGGGGGCGGAAGCCGACGATTGGCCTACTTTCAGAATTTTATGAACAACCGCACAGAAGGTAATATTTTAAATCAAAAAGCGCTACATATCACAAGTAACTTCGTCCTTATATTACAAACATGACAGAAGTGAATTCATTCTAAAATTGTGTCCTTGGCACATTCATCAGCCACGAGACGAGCTCCCTTCATAACGCCTTCAAAATATCTCTCGGGACAACGATGCGCCTTGCCCTCCGGTGGCCCGTCCTTGACCAGCTTCTCCGCATCCAGCTTGCCCCAATGCACCTTCGCATGGGCGAAGGCGCTGCGGGCACCCTCAATTTAAACGGATCGTTTGATCACTTCAAGCCGCGGACAGGCATTCACCATCTGCTTGATAAGGCGAAGTAGCTGGTGGGCAGGGGTTCACCGGGCCACATCCAAACTATGAAATCCTTCATAGCCACTTCGGTCGCCCTGTGGAGTTCAACCAACTGCTTCAGTTGGTCACTCAAAGGCGTTGGATGTTCGGCCCCAGCATACTGGGACCAGAACAGCTTCTCCGTCGCGCTCCCCTCCTCGGCACGGTAGAACTCCGCGGCATCTGATACGCTGCATGGCAGATCTGCGAATGCCCCTAGACAACTCCGAATTCGGTTAAGTAAAAGAAATTCCTCCTCCACATGCTTGCTTTGCATAAAGAATTTCTTACCCGCCGCTATCTTTTTGGCCTCTTGTTCCTGTTGTGCCTTCTCGGTTTTGGCCTTGGCGTCTTTTATACTAGCAAGGGCCTTCGCAAGCTCGACCTCTTTCACCTTAAGCTCATGCTCCACGGACTCGAACTTCTTGTCGAGCTCCTGGAGCTCTTGCTGTACCTCGCCCACTCTAGCATCTTGCTTTTCACGCTCCTTGCGTTCCAAGGCCGCCTTGTGTTCGGCCTCGGACAACGCTTTCTTCAGAGACGCCACTTCGGTGGTGGCCCTTGTTACAAAATCACGACGCTTCATCATTAGAATAACCAATTTTATCTATCCTTCATAACATGAGAGAAAGGACTCGCTCACCTTTGTTCTCTTCGAGCTTCTTCCTCGTGAGGTTGAGTTCTCCATGCGCCTGGTCCAAATCCTGCTTTAGTCCGGCGATCTCGGCTGTGCGGACAGCAGCGGCAAGCAGCACAGCCTGCTTATTCACATTCACACTTATTGTTAGACTCCCGCGGATTATGATTAACCCTCCATTTGGTTTTTCTTTCCGAACACCAAACAGAGTATCAGGGGCTACTACCTATCGGGTGGTAATTTCACAGATTTTTATTACTTACCTCAAAACCTGTCAGGAGGCTGGTGCAAGCTTCGGTCAGTCCGCTCTTGGCGGACAAAACCTTCTGAATCGCCGCACTCATAAGAGTACAGTGCTCTTCATCCATGGAAGTGACTCGAAGCGCTTCCAGCAGAGAATCTGACGCCTCGGGCGTAGCGGAAGTCCTCGGCACAGACGGCTCGCCCTCCCTAACGAGGGGCTGCCTGCCTGAGTCCGGAACCACTGGAGTTTCCGGAACAGTGTTCGGCTGAGAGCCCGGCTTCCTGTGGCTCTCATCAACACGATCCACGGGGATCTTGAACCCCGCGTGTCAGATGTCTGGAATGCCAACTTCGGGCGCCTCCAGAGCCACCTCCCCCCGCTCTGGGAGCCTTTGGGACAACACCTCCGTGTCATCTGCAGGATGAGGAGTAGTGGCCGTCAGGAGCGAGTTCATCGCTGAATCGCTCAAGGACCCATCCGAAGACGATACCTCGGGATGGACCCTGGCCGGACTATATACAAGTTCGGCGTTATAACAAAACTAGGAAGCAAAATTACGATAAAGTGCGGATACTTACGATCGCACTAGGGGCTTCTTCCTGGGCAGCCACCCCTCCTCGCTATCGGCGGCGGTGGCTGAGTAGTCCGGTAGGGATGCCTTTCCCTTCTTGGATGTCCCAGCCTCCCCCTCTGGGCCGGCTGTCGGTGTCAAAACAGGCGGATCTCGGGTAGGGGGTCCCGAACTGTGCGTCTAGGCGGATGGTAACAGGAGACAAGGGACACGATGTTTTACCCAGGTTCGGGCCCTCTTGATGGAGGTAAAACCCTACGTCCTACTTGATTGATATTGATGATGTGGGTATTACAAGAGTAGATCTACCACGAGATCAAGGAGGCTAAACCCTAGAAGCTACCCTATGGTATGATTGTTGTTTGTCCTATGGACTAAAGCCATCCAGTTTATATAGACACCGGAGAGGGCTAGGGTTACACAGAGTCGGTTACAATGGTAGGAGATCTACATATCCGTATTGCCAAGGTTGCCCTCCACGCCAAGCAAAGTCCCATCCGGACACGGGACGAAGTCTTCAATCTTGTATCCTCATAGTCTTGGAGTCCGGATGATGATGATAGTTCGGCTATCCGGACACCCCCTGGTCCAGGACTCACTCAGTAGCCCCTGAACCAGGCTTCAATGACGACGAGTCTGGCGCGCATATTTTCTTCGGCATTGCAAGGCGGGTTCCTCCTCCGAATAATTTATAGAAGATTGTGAACACCAGGATAGTGTCCGGCTCTGCAAAATAAATTCCACATGCCACCGTAGAGAGAATAATATTTACACAAGTTCAATCTGCTGACATATTTTGCGGTATGACATCACACCACTACCAAGTCCTTACTCGAATCATTTTTATTGTACCACCTCAATGCGTTTAGCGAGGAGGTTACCTTGGCACGTCTTGTCGAAGCAGAGATCGTGTTCCCCTTATTCCAGGATTCCCATTAATACAGACGTGGGTAACCCAATCGCGCCATTGATTGCGGCGCTTGGGAGATAAGCGAGTTTTATCAGGCCGGTGGGGACGCATGGTTTCATCCACCCATATAAGGGGATAAAGATCCAACCCTTTTACCTACGCCTTCTTCCTCCTTTGCTTACCCATCTCCCCGAACTCGAGCTCCAGCGCCCAAGCCCGCACATCTCACCTCATCCTTCTCCAACTATGTCTGGAGCAGGAGGCAAGTGGATGGCCTCCTCCATTACGGAGGGGCACATCCAGAAGCTACGCAGCGCCGGATATCTGTCCAGCGACATCATGCACCGGCTCCCCGACGAGGGGGAGCTCATCCCCACCCCCAGGCCCCATGAGAGGGTAGTATTTCTTTCCCATTTCCTCCGCGGACTGGGCTTCCCAATCCACCCCTTTATCCGGGGTCTCATGTTCTACTACGGCCTGGATTTCCATGATCTGGCCCCGAATTTTATTCTCAACATGTCGGTGTTTATCGTCGTGTGTGAGGCCTTCCTCTGCATCCAGCCCCACTTTGGTTTGTGGCTCAAGACCTTCAGTATCAAGCCGAAGGTTGTGAAGGGCAGCCAAGCGGAGTGCGGAGGCGCCATGGTCGGCAAGATGCCCAACGTTACTTGGCTTGAGGGCACTTTCGTGGAAACCATTAAGGGGTGGCAATCGGGGTGGTTCTACATCACCGAGCCGCGTGACCCTGAATGGGCAGCGGCCCCCGAATTCAGATCTGGCATCCCCATACGGCTCACCTCCTGGAAAGAGAGCGGCCGGACATGGGGTGATTCGGAGGAGCTGACCGGACTCCAAGCGTGCATCCAAAAGCTATTGAGCAAGAAGCTCAAGCTTGTCAACATAGTCCAGGTCATGCTCATCCGCCAGATTCTCCCGTGCCAACGACGGGGCTTCAATATGTGGGAGTTCGATTCGGCGCAGCACTAGACTTTGAGCGGGCTCTTCGACACTATGTACGAAGATGCCTGGAGGGTGCTGTTTAAGGGCGCCGAGGCTCCCGCATCCGCTACCGAAGATCGCGGATTCAGCTCGCAGTGTCCGGCTAGCGAGGTAAGCGATTTTTCCCTTTATGGGACACTTGTTTTCTATAGTTTGACTCTATGCGGGATCTAAACTCCCCCTCCTTTGACAGGACTGGCTGAAGAATGCTGAACAGACTATCTGTCCGGCCCCATTGCCAGAGGACCCAGCAGACACCCGCTTAACGGGGCTGCTGGCTCCGGCACCCCACGTGGTGCCGGAGAAGAAGGCCAAGAAGAAGGCCACGGGCACTCGGAAGAGTTCCCATTTTCAGGTGTCATCGGATGATGACTCCAAGGCAAACTCCTCCCACAAAGGCGAGGAGGAGAAGAAGGCCTCTCCCCCAGCGGGGGGAGGAAAGAAAAGGAAGGCCGAAGGGTCCAAGAAGGGAAGGACTCTTCCCCCGGACTGCTCTGCCAACGCCGGCGATGACGACGAGGATTGGCCCCCAAGGGCCAAGCCCCTGGCGAGATCGTAAGTATCCGGATTCCCGAATAACTTCATGATTTTTCTTTTTCATCACATGGTGTCCTTCTAATGCCGCATACAACCCTGCAGTCCGCCCAAGGATGACTTTCCCGCTTCGTCGAGCGGGTCCTTGGGTGCGTCGGATATGGATTCCCTTCCGACCGCCTCCACCCCTCATGATACGGATGATGCCGAGGTGGGATCCCGGGAAGGGACCCGCCAGGAGGAGGAGGCCCCGGAGGTGCCGCGGGGCAACCTCCCGGACTTTGCACCGGACTCGGCCCCTGAACCCGTAGTGGCTCTAGAGTCCGGCGGGCGGCCCCTTCATAAGAAGGGCAAGAACGTGATGCCGGCGGCCTCTGTCCAACCGGAGGTGCTGGATAGCTTGCTGGAGGAGCTCAACGGCGCCTCCATCGAAGAGGAACACCACACCTTCATGAGTGCGGTGATTCAGAAGGTTCAGCTCGCCAAGAGCGGGCTGACCGAAGCCTGCAGCAGCCTTCTAACAGGCTTTGAGGTAAGAATTTTGATATATGTAAACTAGTACCGCATAGACAGTAGCCCCTGATGCTCGGTTCGGTATTCGGAAAGAAATGTCGGATTGAGGATCTAAAAAGATATAAGCAGGAGTCATAAAAAATATGTCAATATGGGATTGCAGGCTGTGGTGCTGACCTCTGCTGCACTGACTGCGGAGGTTAATTCTTTGAAGCAGAGCCTTGAGCGGTCCGAGAACGAGCTCGGTCGTACCAAGAAGCAGCTCGAGGACAAGGAAGGTGAGTAACACCTTATTAAAATTGCACCTTACAGAAAAGGATTTGGTTGCAAGAAGAATGACAAGGATAACATGGGTATTGCAGGGGCCACGAACGAGGTGGCGACCCTGAAGGAGGCGGTGTCCGCGGCCGAACGTAATGTGGCCACGGAGTGCACCGAGCGAGAGAAGCAGGAGGCGCGGGTGGCGGAGGTAAAACAAGAGCTCTAGGCTGTCGTGGAAAAACATGAGAGTCTGGAGCATGACACGGAGACTCGAGAGTCCGAGCTTGCATCGGCTCTTGAGAGTGCCAAAGCCGCTAAGGCTGAAGCCTACAAGGCCCTCCAAGAAATCGAGGCGTTGAAGAAAATAGCAGCGGGTAAGGCATTTTTCATGCAAAGTAAGCATGTGAGTGTGAATTACCTATCACTTTCCCGAATTCGGAGCTCTCCAGGAGCGTTCGCATATCTGCCCCGCAGCGTGTCCGATGTTGCCGCTTTCTATAGGGACAAGGAGGGGAGCTCGACGGACAAGGTCTTCTAGTCTCAGTATGCTGAGGCCGGACATCCGGTGCCCCTTAGCGACCAGCTGAAGCAGCTGGTCGAGCTCCACAAGGTGGCCGAACAGGCCATGAAGGGCCTCATAGTTTGGCTGTGGCCTAAGGAGGCCATGCCTGGGAGCTACTTCGGCCTGGTGCGGCGGCTGGTGGATGCGTGTCCATGGGTTGAAGTCATCAAGCACTCCGCCTGCATTGAAGGTGCCAGTCGGGCCCTTGCCCGCGCAAAGGTGCACTGGGGCAAGATGGATGCTTAGAAGCTTGTGACGGACGCACCACCACTGGGCAAGGAGTATCGCACGCCCGAGATGTATTATAAGAGTGTCCTGAAGGGTGCCCGCATTATTGCGGGTGATTGCTCCAAAGATGTAATATTTTAGTAGACTCGCATTTTGTTATCCTGTGCGCTGAAAACTTTGTTCATATGCGCTAAGCAACGCTTGTTAATTTAAAATATTACCTTCTGTGCGGCTGTTTATCAAATCTGAGAGATGGAAAGTCATCGGCTTCAGCCCCCATGCCACGAGTGCTGGGGTGTTCGGGATGAATTTGAGCATTCTTGTTCCCATTTTTGGGTCCATCTAGGGAGGCGCTCAACACAATGAACAAGGCAACCGGACTTATAATGCTTGAACACTCTCACTTAGCCATAGAATTCTATAATTTTAAATTTCGGTGAAGCCCCTAGTGTTCGGAAGGCCGAATTTGGGGCGCTATCCACGCCTGGGCCGGACAGATCCGGCTCCTCGCTCTAAGCGGCATAAGTCTTTAGGGACTCGCAAAAAACCTCTCGAACAGCGACCGGCTCTCGCCTCATCATGACAGTCAGTTTTAGCTTTCTCCACTAAGGCGCTTGCCCAGCTCAACTGGGGCGCAATCGCAGTGGTTCTCCCAGTGCTACTTTAGTCGATACAACGGAACATAAGGTACCAAAACATGGGAGCCGGGCAAACCCAACTATTGACCCAAGACATGATTCAGAGCCGATGCATATAATGCTATAAGTTCGGGGTGCCGCACTTGTGAAAGTGTTCGGACTTATCACACCATGATGCGGGAAACATAAGCCCCTGGTGTATTTGGCCGTACCAAACTGTACGGATGCGACATGTCATAAATGAACATATGGTGCGATAAGAAAGAAATGCAATTGTAAGCAAAAAGGTGTTGCATTGTTTATTCAAGAAATACTGCTGTGAATGCAGAACGATACAAATGGTGCGATAAGCAAGGGATGTTACTATTAAACATTTCCCCCTCCAGGGGTAGGCTGCGGAGTGGTGTATAAAACAAATTTAGTGCTCGTAATGGAGACCACCTGGATATTCGTCGTAGCCTTTCTCCTGCCCTGGCTGTTGCATCGTGAGTTCGGCAGGTCTACTGCCGGACAACACCTCTGATGAACGGAGTCCTGTGGATAAAAAAAGAGAAAATAAAAAAGAACGACACACTTCAGAGCCCCTGGTGTGGTTAAGCCGCATTTTGGGCCTATCGTGGTCGTGCCCCTCTCCCTATGCCCATGGTATCTCCAGAGCGTAATGATGTACGCGAAGGACCCGTCTTGAAATTTTGCAGGGGCTGGGGTTGGGGCCGCATTGCTACACGTGCTCGGAATGTGCCAGGTGGTCTTGTTGTAGGTTACTCCGGGCGCGTTTAGCCGTGTCCGGTCGCTTAACGGCCGGACTTGAGAATTGCCTTAAGAGGCTGGACTGTACTTCTGCCGCAAGAGCCGCTGTATGTTCCTCCGTTCGGAGAGAGCGTTTGGTGTTTCCGTTGACCGTGATGACTCCCCGAGGGCCTAGCATCTTGAGCTTAAGGTATGCGTAGTGCGGTACCGCATTGAACTTTGCAAACGCGGTACGTCCGAGCAGAGCATGATAGCCGCTGCGGAACGAAACTATGTCGAAGATTAACTCCTCGCTTCAGAAGTTATCCGGGGATCCGAAGACCACTTCCAGTGTAACTAAGCCTGTACAATTGGCCTCTACACCTGGTATGATGCCTTTAAAGGTCGTTTTTGTAGGTTTGATCCTTGAGGGGTCTATGCCCATTTTGCACACTGTATCCTGATAAAGCAGGTTCAGGTTGCTACCGCCGTCCATCAGGACTCTGGTGAGGTGAAATCCATCGACGATTGGGTCTAACACTAATGCGGTGAATCCGCCGTGGCGGATGCTGGTGGGGTGGTCCCTTTGATCAAAAGTGCTCGGGCAGGAGGACCATGGATTGAACTTCGGGGCGACTGGCTCCATCGCGTATACATCCCTGAGTGCACGCTTCCGCTCCCTTTTGGGTATGTGGGTTGCGTATATCATGTTCACCGTCCGCACTTGTGGGGGGAAACCCTTCTGTCCTCTATTGCTCGGCGGTCGGGTCTCTTCCTCGTCATCGCTATGTAGCCCCTTGTCGTTGTTTTCGGCAATTAACTTGCCTGCCTGCTTGAATACCCAACAGTCCCTGTTAGTGTGGTTAGCTGGCTTTTCAGGGGTGCCGTGTATCTGGCACGAGCGGTCGAGTATTTGTTACAAATTGGACGGACCCAGAGTAGTTCTTTTGAATGTCTTTTTCCGCTGACCGGGTTTAGAGCCTCTGAATCCGGCATTGACTGCCGTATCCTCACTATTGTCGCCGTTAATGCGGCGTTTGTTTTTGTTGCGACGCGGCCTGCCATTGCGGTACTTGATATCCGGACTGCCGGAATTTTTGCTGAGGTTGTTGCTGCGTGCTAGCCAGCTGTCCTCACCCGCGCAGAAGCGGGTCATGAGTGATGTGAGGGCTGCCATGGATTTCGGCTTTTCCTGTCCCAGGTGCCAGGCAAGCCACTCGTCGCGGATGTTATGTTTGAAGGCCGCAAGGGCCTCCGCATCCGGACAGTCAACGATTTGATTTTTCTTGGTTAAGAACCGTGTCCAGAATTGTCTGACCGATTCGTCTGGCTGCTGAATTATATGGCTTAGGTCGTCAGCATCTGGTGGTCGCACATACGTGCCCTGGAAGTTATCGAGGAATGCGGCTTCCAGGTCTTCCCAACTCCCAAGTGACTCTGCTGGCAAGCTGTTAAGCCAATGTCGGGCTGGTCCTTTAAGCTTGAGTGGGAGGTATTTGATGGCGTGAAGATCATCACCGCGGGCCATGTGGATATGAAGGAGATAGTCTTCGATCCAAACCGCGGGGTCTGTTGTGCCATCGTAAGATTCAATATTCATGGGTTTAAACCCTTCGGGGATTTGATGATCCATTACTTCATCTGTGAAGCATAGTGGGTGTGCGGCGCCTCTGTATTGGGCGATATCACGACGGAGTTCAAAAGAGCTTTGTCTACTGTGTTCGGCCCGGCCGGACTTACTGTGTCCGGTGCGACGGTTGTCGTCACGTATCATGGGGCGCCCACGCGATTCATAGATCGGTCTTGATTGTCTTGCCTTATCCTCCAATATATCTCGCAAGTCCAGAGCGTTCCCCTGTGGCCTTGTGCTTTTCGAGCGATGCCGGGGTACGGTTCTATTGGAGGGCCTAGAGGCCTCTCTATCGCGGCCACGGGGTGGTCGGTCAGTGTCGTGGATTTGTCACGGCAGATGTCCTAGCGAAAGGACTTAGTCGTGGAGCCATCGCTATGAGTTTACCTGAAGGGGTTTAAAGGGGACACAAAGACATGAGGGTTTTATACTAGTTCAGCCCCTTCGATGAAGGTAAAAGCCTACGTCTAGTTGTGATGGAATTGATATGATCTCGATGGCTAGGGAGCAAACAAGCTTCGCCTAGGCTTGAGTTGTGGTCGTCTGTCCTGAACCGCCACCGGGTCGTCCCCTTATATACACGGGTGACGCCCGTCGGTCCATAGAGTCCTAACCGGTTCATACTCGTATTCCGGTTGCTATCTCCCTGTTCCTTACTTACAATACAAGTCATACATCAGGCCGGTTTACGGCTACATGCTCTAACCGACTACAGGCCTTGGGCCTTCATCTGTTTACGCCACTAATGTAGTTAACCCGGCCCAAGTAGGCCGGTTTACGCCTAGTGGTAATATCCCCAACATTAGGCCCCAGATTGATTTGAACTGGTT
Organism: Triticum aestivum; assembly: GCF_018294505.1. Taxonomy (NCBI): domain Eukaryota; kingdom Viridiplantae; phylum Streptophyta; class Magnoliopsida; order Poales; family Poaceae; genus Triticum; species Triticum aestivum. The sequence goes on from NC_057810.1 coordinate 649,893,877, forward strand.
CATGTCAATCCTTCACACCATCTTGCGTCTTGGATATCTTCTGTTTAATTGGCAAATCTCCATGTCGTCATTATTTTTAGTTACTGTAAACCGGCATGACGTCATCAGTTTTGGTTACTGTAAACCGGCATGACGTCATTATGAAGTTCATAACACCCTCTTAATGACAGCTCCTGGATTCGCGCGTTTGACCTAGCTCTGTTGCCTTATAAATAAGACCGAAGGGTCATTTCCTTTCTCTTCCCCTTCGTCCCTTCTTCTTCTTCTTCCTCACGTCGCCGGCTTTGCAGCTCCGCCACCACCGTCGACCTTTGCCTCGTCTCGGGCCGCTGCATCAACCTGAACGTACCAGAGTGCTGCGGCGTCTTTCCGCATCTTCTCCGTTCCCGGTAAGTCCTCTCTCCTTCTTAACCTAGATCTGTTCTTAGGGTTCCATGTTCTTGCTATGTTCATTGTGCGTTCATAGCTGTTCTCTGACCTAGAATGCATCTGTGGACTCTTGCCGTGCTTAGTAGCGATCCCTTTAGCATCCGCCTGCTATTTCTCCTCCAAGCGCATAGATCTCCCGCACATATCCGCTCAATGGTTCACTTCTGTTTTTGCCTTAGTCTTTGAAATATTTCCTGTTTTTATGAGCTTGCTGTAGATCCGCGGCTGTAACATGATTTTGTGAAACTTGTTTCTGCATAACTAGTTATCCATAGTTTCAATTGCTTCCGATGCTTAGGCCAGGCGATTTAACTTCACCATAGAGAAAAGATTGCTAAACCGGTATATATGTCATTAGTCCCCTGGTTGAACCGCCAGAATCCATCTGATGCTGTGTTGTAGAGGACCGGATTATTGGTACTGCCTCCGGTTTACCGTAATCAGATCAACAGCTTTTTATCCGGCATGTCCTTGAACCGGATCACTTATTTCTTGTAGATCTCGTCATGGCCAAACAAGTGTACGAGTGCAACTGGGTTCCCTCCCGTGTCACAGAATCACAGCTGAATGATCTAGTCCTGATCGGCGCTTTGGATAACAAAGATACGATTCACTGGAAGGTTCCTGGAGATGAATGTCCTCCTACGCCCCAGGAAGGAGAGGTCGTGGTCTTCGCAGATCACATGGCCCGGGGCTTCAAACCGCCCGGCTCCAAATTTTATCGGGATGTGTTAGCCAACTTTCAATTCCGTCCACAGGATATTGGCCCCAACTCCGTCACCAATCTATGTCACTTTCAAGTACTTTCTGAGGCATATCTTCAAGAGGAGCCTTCAGTCGAGTTATTTAGAGATCTCTTTCATCTGAACCGCCGTACTGAATTCACTGACGGCCCTAATACTGAACTTGGCGGTATGGCCATTCAGAAAAGGAAAGAAATCACCTATCCCCACGTCAAACTCCATACTCACCCCAAGGAATGGAACGCAACTTGGTTTTATTGCAAGGATACCTCTCCTGACAATGAAAATCCCTTGCCTAGCTTCCGTCCGGAACGACTCAGCAATACTCACCCCTTTCCACAAAGGCTAAGCGCCAAGGAGATAATTAAATACGCTCCTCAACTATCCAAGCTCCGGGCCTTCATGGCCAATGGTTTAACAAGAATAGACCTTGCACGCTGCTGGATATCATGGAGCATTTTGCCTCTAAGCCGGCGCCCAAATTTGATGTGCGAGTATACTGATAGTGTCGATGACCCACTCCGACACACTAAAATCCAGCTCCCTGATGACGAAGTCACAGAATCTGTGAAATGCTGAATGAACCGGAGCACCTCTGTGCTCAAACCGGTCTGCCTCCTTACTGCACCACCACCAAACCGCCAGCGGTAATATTTTAATTGCTCTATTGTTGAACCGGTTACTATTTTATATGCTCAACATTTAATTACTGCTGATCCAGGGTGATAATCCATTTTGGAGCAAGAAACTTCCTCAAGAAAAAACGGAAAAGGCAGGACGGCCAACCCGGCCCAAGACCAAGGTTATCAAGAAGCCAGCTCATAAGAGAAAAACCACCGCTTCATCTGACCCAGCCATTGACGATGATGTGGGTATTCCGGATCTTGAGGTAGAACTGCATTCACTTGGCTTGCTTTTTACATGCCTTATTGATGATAATGCTTGTCAGGATGACGCTAAAGCCAGCAATGCGGGTTTTGTTGAGGTAACCATTCTCTCTTCCGATTCAGAAATCCTGCCTTTGCCAAAATTTCGCCGGGCAAACCGGAAAGTTAAATTTTCTCATCCTTTTGCTTATCTGGATTCCCAATTTCTTATGAAGACCCAGCAACACGAAGCTCGCCGCACAACCTGGCACAGTGGCCAGGTAGTTACCTCTACCGGTTTACCAAACAGTCCGGTTCGAAAACGCTGCTTCGAGGTCTCCGACCTTTTTATTGATTTAAATCCTAAAGCGGGTTTCTTCCGTCAACCTCTTAATCCATCCGACTCTGATTACCAGGTCACTTCTCATTCATCGTCTGGTGAATCATCGGCCACCCAGCTACCACCTTTGAAAACAGTTGCTGGGTAAGTTAAACCGAACATATGCTTCCAGTATACTGCGCAATGGCTTACACTTTTCCTTGACTTTTTATTTTTCTTTCAGGGCTAAACTGAAACCAAGCAAGAAGGCCCGCCTGGATAAAGCAGCTGAAGAAGATGTGGCCCCAGAACATGACCAAGCACCTGATCATGAAGTGTTTACTTGTGAAGATATCCCCAATGATCCTCCTCTGCAAGATGACGTTATTCCTGAAGAAGTTCCTATTCATATTCCAGCCTCTGCTGATCCGCCTGCCAGCTCTGTCCAGATTGAGAAATCCCACACTCCTGCTGACAAACCGGCCGCAGCAACCCAAACCGGCGAGTCAAAAGATGATGATGTTGTGATTACCGGCGTAGGCCTCTCTGCACCTGGGAATCCTGCCACCCTTACCAGGCATACCATCAAAGAGGATTCTTCCCCTTTGAACAAAGGAAAATGGGATGTGGAATTAGAGACATACGCCAATCTGAATGCTCAAGATCTTCACTCTGGCTATTTAAACCGGCTTTATACTAGTCGTGACTGTGAAGCTGGCTTGGTCAAAATGATGAGGGATAAATTTAAGGTAAATTCCTTCTTTCCTTTCTGCCATTGCATTCATCCTTGTAGCCCCCAAGGGCCGGCTTGTGACCTTGGTCAAACCGGGACTTGATCCTGAACATTTTTGAAATCCGTCGGCATAACCCTCGAGGGCCGGTCTAACTTAGCATAAGTAAACCGGGGCTAAAAAATAAAAAGCTGTCCTTAGAACATAACTTGATCAAATAGCCATTAGCCCCCAAGTGCCAAGTTGAATACTTGTATTGAGCTTGGGACTTTGTAATCTAGCAATATACAAAAAACTGAAGGTGCATTAGCCCCCAAGTATCAGGCATATAACTTTTGTTATGTGGTTGATACTTCCATTTCTTGGATCGTCTGTGCAAAGCTTAAAATGCCATCTGTATGCAGGCTGAATTGAAAATCAAGGAGGACTAGATTGCCGATTTGCAGGAGGCCCTAAAGACCCAGCAGGCTGAAACAGATAAGGCAAAACAAGAATTGACCAGCGCTTTGAGCACTGCTGAACGGCTGAAAGAAGGCTTCAAGAAAGAGCGGGCTGACTGGGCCACTGAGAAGGCCGGTTTAACCAAAAGAGCAGAAAACGCTGAAGCGGCCCTTAAACCGGTGGTGGATGAACTGACGGCCGTACAGCAGCAAATACACTCTATGACTGCTGCAATCTTTGGTAAGCTCCTTGCAACTTCTGTGATAAATTTGAATCTGCTGTATTGTAAATCCGGTTTGAGACCATTCCAATTTTGTTTGTAGGCACACGTATTGGGCACTTAGGAAATAATGTGTGGAAGAAATTGAAAGCTGCCTACACCTTGGTGGAACAATTGTATACCGGAGCCCAATGGATCATCACCACAGCTTCTTACAACAACCCGGCGCCCTCTTTAATCCAGGACACTCTTAGCAAGCTGTCAATGCTTCCAGCCCGGATTGAGGAGCTGAAAAAATCCGCTGCCCGAACCGGAGCCATCAATGCCTTAATCCGGGCAAAGGCATGGGTGCCCGACTTTGATCCTGTGGAAGCAGCTCAAGGCTATCCCAGTCTGAAAGAAGACAGCTCTGAATTCAACGAAGAGGATTTATGGGCCATAAACCGTGCAGTGCGCCCGCTGGCTTGCCAGCTAGCTGAAGAGGCAGATTTGACGCATTATCAAGCGGAATATAATAATCAAAACAAGTGAGTGCCGGCCCCAACTATTGAAGCGGAGAATCTGATTCCTCCAACCCGTAAGCACACTTACGCCCCTGATATCGAACCGTCTTCCCTGATCCATGAAGAGGCTGTTTCCAAGCTTTAATGGGAATCGACTGGACCACTGCTGATTTCCAGCCAATGGGTAGAGACGAGGAAGCTGAAGCGGCGGAGGATGAGGAGCAGGCTTGAACCGGAAGCCGATTTGAAGAGCTATTTGCAACATCCTTCCACAAAACAATGATTTTGTTTGAGCACCATGCCGCCTTGTAATAGGATAGTTAAAACTTCTGTCTGGAATATGCCTTCGTGCATAAGTACTGGAGCTTTTGCTTGAAAAACTTTAATTCATATTTCCTGCCATGTTTGATCATAAAGCTGGCTTCAGCCAAGCCTGAAGCGGTGGTTTTCTAAACCATTACCGTCAAAAAGGGAGAAAGTAGCGCCCGTACAGACCGTACTAACTTAATACGAGCCCCCTGGTTACTCCATGATGTTAACAGGGAAAAGGTAAACCAGGCAGACTCCTCCGGATTAAAAGGGGGATCAAAAATCATTGGCTGAACCGGAAAAAATATGCTTGTTGACACAAAGAAATCCAACAAAAGCAAAGAATGAACAAACCATGAAAACAACATGGAAGCAAAAGTAATGATAAAAAACCATTTGCAAAAGTATGCTATACTGAGCTGTTCAGATGGTATTACCATGGTCGGACAGGATCAAGGCCCCCAATAGGAGTGACAATGATTCAAATCAGCCAGGTCCCCAAATGACTCGTGGCATATATGCCAGATCAAGAGGTGTGGCAATGGTTCGGGCCCGACCATGCCCCCAAGTGATTTTGTGGCCTTAGGCCGACCAAGAGGCGTGACTGGTTCAGACTTGACCAAGTCCCCAAATGATCTGGTGGCTGTCGCCTATCAAAGGGTGTTCGTTGGTTCAGACATGACCAAGGCCCCCAGTGATATATAAAAGACAAATGTCAAGGGGTAAACCGGAGGCTGCTTTAAACAGAATCACTCCGTGTAACCTCGCATGATGAGAAAGACAGAAACCCTGCTTTAGCTGAGGCTCCGGTTTGATATATCAAAGATAATATATACATTGTCATGATATGTACATAGATAGAGCCGATGGCTCAAGTATAGTAAGGCCGAAGATGAGCTATATTCCACAGTCTGTTGGTATCCTCTTCTGATGTATGTGAGTCTTGATGTCCTCGAATATCAATCAGATAGTACGACCCGTTGTGCAAATTCTTGCTGACCACGAAAGGTCCCTCCCAAGGTGGGGATAACTTGTGCATATCCGTTTGATCTTGGATGAGTCGAAGCACCAAATCTCCTTCTTGAAAAGTTCTGGTTCTAACCCGGCGACTGTGATAGCGATGAAGATCTTGCTGGTAAATCGCCAAACGGGCAGCCGCTATATCACGCTCCTCGTCCAATAGGTCCAAAGCATCTTGTCGTGTTGTCTCATTGTCCGCTTCAACATAAGCTGCCACACGAGGCGAATCGTGTCGGATGTCACTAGGGAGAACTGCCTCTGCTCCATAGACCATGAAAAATGGCGTGTATCCTGTGGACCGGTTTGGCGTAGTATTGATACTCCATAATACAGATGGTAGCTCTTCAACCCAACATCCTGGTGTTCTTTGCAATGGGACCAAAAGCCGGGGTTTGATGCCTCGTAAGATTTCCTGATTAGCTCGTTCTGCCTGTCCATTGGACTGGGGGTGTGCTACTGATGACACGTCAAGTCGGATGTGCTCACGTTCACAGAACTCCTTCATAGCACCCTTGGATAAATTGGTACCATTGTCAGTAATGATACTGTGTGGGAAACCAAACCGGAAAATCACCTTCTTGATGAACTGCACCGCTGTTGCTGCATCACACTTGCTGACAGGCTCCGCTTCAACCCACTTGGTAAATTTGTCAACTGCCACCAAAAGGTGGGTTTTCTTATCCTTGGATCTTTTAAAAGGCCCAACCATATCCAGCCCCCAAGTTGCAAATGGCCATGTTATTGGGATCATCCTTAATTCTTGAGCCGACACATGAGCACGCCTTGAAAATTTCTGACATCCATCGCACCGTTTAACCAAGTCCTCCGCATCAGCGTGCGCTGTCAACCAGTAGAACCCGTGACGAAACGCCTTTGCCACCAGAGACTTTGAACCGGCGTGGTGTCCACAATCCCCTTCATGGATTTCTCTTAAGATTTCATAGCCTTCCTCAAGAGAAACACAACGTTGAAACGCCCCTGATACACTGCAATGATGTAATTCACCATTGACAATCGTCATAGACTTGGATCGCCGGACTATCTGCCTGGCCAGAATCTCATCCTCTGGTAACTCCCCCCGGTTCATGTACGCAAGATAAGGAACTGTCCAATCCGGAATAACATGCAGGGCTGCCACCAATTGAGCCTCCGGATCAGGGATAGCCAAATCCACCTCACCTAGGATCTTGACTGACGGGTTGTGCAACATGTCCAAAAAGACGTTAGGCGGGACCGGTTTACGTTGAGAGCCCAACCGGCTTAAAGCATCCGCCGCTTCATTCTTCCGACGGTCCACATGATCCACTTGATAACCCTTGAAACAACCTGCAATATTATCCACTTCCCGACGATATGCAGCCATGAGCGGGTCCTTAGAATCCCAAGTGCCAGACACCTGTTGAGCCACTAGGTCCGAGTCACCAAAGCACTTAACCCGGCTTAAATTCATCTCTTTAGCCATCCGGAGGCCATGGAGCAAGGCTTCGTACTCAGCTGCATTATTAGTACAAGGGAACATTAAGCGGAGAACATAACAAAACTTATCACCTCGCGGGGAAGTTAATACGACTCCAGCCCCCGAGCCTTCCAATTGCCTGGATCCGTCAAAATGAATAGTCCAATATGTGTGATCCGGCTTCTCCTCTGGCGCTTGTAATTCCGTCCAATCATTGATGAAATCAACAAGTGCTTGAGACTTCACTGCCGTCCGAGGCACGTACTTCAGTCCGTGTGGCCCCAGCTCTATAGCCCACTTGGCAATCCGGCCAGTCGCCTCCCGATTCTGTATAATATCACCCAAGGGAGCTGAACTGACCACTGTGATGGGGTGCCCTTGAAAATACTGTTTCAACTTCCGACTGGCCATAAAAATACCATAGACCAACTTCTGCCAATGCGGATACCTTTGCTTGGATTCAATAAGCACCTCGCTGATATAATAAACCGGCCGCTGAACCGGTTATTCCTTGCCTGCCTCTTTGCGTTCCACCACAATAGCCACGCTAACTGCCCGAGCATTGGCCGCTACGTATAACAATAGTGGCTCCTTGTCGACCGGAGCTGCAAGAACAGGCGGATTGGCTAACTGCCGCTTCAGGTCCTCAAATGCCTCATCAGCAGCTGGACTCCAGACGAAATTGTCCGTCTTCCTCAGCATTTGGTACAAAGGGATAGCCTTCTCCCCGAGGCGGCTGATAAACCGGCTCAGCGCAGTGATTCGGCCTGCCAAACGCTGAACATCGTTGATACACTTCGGTTTAGCTAGGGAGGTAATAGCCGTAATCTTCTCCGGATTAGCCTCAATTCCTCTGTTAGACACCAAGAAACCCAGTAACCTGCCCGCCAGAACACCAAAAACACACTTGGCTGGATTGAGCATCATCCTGTAAGTTCGCAAGTTGTCAAAGGTCTCCTTCAAATCATCCACCAGCGTCTCCTTCTGTCTTGATTTTACTACAATATCATCCACATAGGCGTGCACATTGCGGCCGATCTGCTCATGCAGGCAATTCTGTACACACCGTTGATAGGTGGCTTGGGCACTCTTAAGCCCGAAGGGCATAGATACATAGCAGAAGGCTCCAAAGGGAGTAATAAATGCTGTTTTCTCCTGGTCCTTAACCGCCATCTTGATCCGATGATATCCAGAGTATGCATCCAAAAAACTCAAACGCTCACAACCCACCGTGGAATCAATGATCTGGTCAATACGGGGGAGGGCAAAAGGATCTGCCAGACAGGCTTTGTTAAGATATGTGTAATCCACACACATACGCCAAGTGCCGTTTTTCTTAAGAACCATCACCGGATTAGCAAGCCACTCTGGATGGAAGACTTCAATAATAAAACCAGCTGCTAAAAGCCTGGCCACTTCCTCTCCAATGGCTTTGCGTCTTTCTTCGTTAAACCGGCGGAGGAACTGTTTCACCGGTTTATACCTAGGATCCACATTAAGAGTGTGCTCAGCGAGTTCCCTCGGTACACCTGGCATGTCAGACGGCTTCCATGCAAAAATGTCCCGATTCTCACGGATGAACTCGATGAGCGCGCTTTCCTATTTGGGATCCAGGTTGGCACTGATAGTGAACTACTTGGACGAATCGCCGGGCACGAAGTCAACAAGCTTGGTCTCAGCTGTCGATTTGAACTTCAGATCTGAATCATGCTCTGTAGTTGGCTTCTTTAAAGGGTCATATCCGCCGGATCAACATTGTCCTTATAATACATCAACTCCTCCGTGGCACAGACTGGCTCTGCATAAGCCGCATCACCCTCTTCACATTCCAAAGCGATCCTACGGTTCCCGTGAACTGTTATCGTCCCCTTGTAACCCGACATCTTGAGCTGTAAATAGATATAACAAGGCCGCGCCATGAACTTGGCATAAGCCGGCCGCCCAAACAGGGCGTGATACGGGCTCCAGATCTTCACCACTTCGAAGTTTAATTTTTCCGACCGAGAGTCGTGCTCGTCCCCAAAAGCCACATCTAGGGTTATCTTGCCAACAGGATATGCAGATTTGCCTGGCACAACACCATGGAATACCATATTCGACGGTCTGAGATCCTTGTCTGTTAGTCCCATGCGCCAGAATGTCTCATAGTATAGTATGTTAATACTGCTTCCTCCATCGATGAGCACCTTGGTGAACTTATAACCCCCCACCTGAGGGTCCACTACTAATGTTAACTGGCCCGGATTATCAACCCGGGGCAGGTGATCTTCTCTGCTCCACACGATGGGCTGCTCTGACCAGCGTAAGTAACGCGGTAAGGCCGGTTCAACAGAATTCACTGCTCGCTTGTGGAGTTTTCGGTCGTGCTTATCCAAGCCAGTTGTGAAGACATGGTATTGCCCATTGCTCAACTGCTTTGGCTGGCTCTGATAACCTGACTGCTGCTGCTGGCCGTTCTGATTATTCTGTCTATTGTGACCGCCCTGATTGAAACCTGAACCGGAAGCTCCATCGTGACCCGGGCCGTGTAAACCGGATCCTGAACCGCCACCTGACCCATGGTCATACCGGAAGGCATTAGAGTTTTTAAACTCCCGCATAATATAACAATCCTTCCAAAGGTGGTTAGCCGGTGTCTCCTTCGTCCCGTGCTTTGGGCAAGGCTGATTCAACAAATAATTCAAACGGCTTGCGTTAGGATTGGGGGTCCCATTACGATCTGCCGCTTTACCTCTACGCCGCTGCCCCCTGTCCTGTGCGTTAGCGTTGGCCAGAAAATCCATGCTACCCTCCGCCTTGCGTTTGCCTCCGTTTCCATGACCCGCCGGTTTGTACTGCTGCTGTTTAGAGTTGCTATTCTTCCTTCCCTTCCCTGTTTCATCATCATCAGGTTCGGGATCCTTGGTACTGTCCGAATCGGCATACTTTACTAAAGCAGCCATGAGGGTTCCCATGTCATTACAGAACCGCTTCATGCGTCCCAATTTCAATTTCAGAGGCTCAAACCGGCAGTTGCCTTCCAGAGTTAAGATCGCAGAGTCAGCATTAATCCTGTCAGATGAGTGCAAAATTTCCGAAACGCGGCGCACCCAACGGGTCGTTGATTCTCCTTCCTCCTGGACACAAGCCGCCAGGTCTACTATGGACTTGGGCTGCTTGCATGTATCCTTAAAATTCTGTATAAACCGGGCCCGCAGCTGGGCCCATGAGCTGATAGAATTGGGTGGCAGGCTCTTTAACCAAGTACGAGCCGTGCCCTCAAGCATCACGGTGAAGTATTTCGCACATGCGGCCTCATCCACGTCCAGCATCTCCATGGCCATCTCATAACTCTCTACCCATGCTTCAGGGGGTAAATCAGCGGTGTAATTCGGCACCTTGCGTGGACCCTTGAAATCTTTGGGCAGGCGCACATTACGTAAAGCTGGGATTAAGCAAGGCACTCCCAAAGCGGATGTGATCCCTGGTCCGGCAAAGGTTGTAGAACGAACCGGTGTAAATTGGCCCGCATTATCCTGCGCTGCTAACTCGGCCTCCCTTTGTGCCCGGGCCCGGTCCACCACATCCTGAGCATCTCGAATACCACCTGCCGGGTCATTACCGCGGGCCGCTTCACGGCCTCGCGCATTGCTTGATATGGCCGGTTCCTCCATGCGCCTGCTATAGCTCCGGCCTAGGCGGGGCGTAGAATGAATCCGATCACGGCTGTATGAGTATGCCTCCTACTGAATCAGCGCAGTCCGGAGAAGCTCCTTAACCCGGCGTGTCTCTATCGCTTGCGGAGAATCCCCTTCGACTGGGATGGCCTCTAACCGTGCAGCGGCCGCAACAAGGTTGTCCATAGGATTAGAATAATGACCTGGGGGCGTCTGGACCGGCAGAAGATTCATAATGTTCTGCTGAAGGGGTTCCATCAGGCGAGGTTGGACCGGCTCCCCTAGTCCTGGTGCCTCGATCCGGTTTGTCTCCGGGTACTGCGGCGGATTACTGGGCCCAGCCCCTGGAGTGTGAAAGAGATTTCGGGGGTCAAACCCTGACGGCAGGCGTGATCTGTGCTTCCGCTTCAAAACCTCCTGTGATGCATTCTGGTCAAGCATGAGTTTATAGGCCTGGGCGTCCAAAGCGGCCCGTTCTGCAGTCATCCTGTCTTTTTCTGCTGCCAGATCCGCTTTGGCTTGCACGATCTGCTCTTTCACCTTTGCGATTTCTGCATTATGGGCCTCCTGATCCGCCGGATCGTCCTCTGCCATAAGCGCAGCTAGTGCATCAAACAGATCAGTCAGAACTTGAACCGGCGGGCGCACAAGGCCTCCTGCCCCTGCTGCGTCTGCCGCTGCAGATCCGGAGAGCATTGCTGCGGCGGTCGAAGAGTGATTCGCCGCCTGTGTGCCGGCCATGAATATTCCAACCCGGTTGACCTGGCCTGGGGGGTCTGGAATACTGTCGCCATCGGAACAGCCCCTAATCTGGTCGATAGAGGAGCGATCGGCCAACCACGCTGGTGGGCGCCAACTGTCGTGGATTTGTCACGGCAGATGTCCTAGCGAAAGGACTTAGTCGTGGAGCCATCGCTATGAGTTTACCTGAAGGGGTTTAAAGCGGACACAAAGACACGAGGGTTTTATACTAGTTCGGCCCCTTCGATGAAGGTAAAAGCCTACGTCTAGTTGTGATGGAATTGATATGATCTCGATGGCTAGGGAGCAAACAAGCTTCGCCTAGGCTCGAGTTGTGGTCGTCTTGCAACTGGTATAGCGATTCGGTATCTCCCGTCGAGGACTCGTTATCAGAATAGACGACGGTCTCATTACCGTGTTCTGACTCGTCCTCACGCTCACCTTCGTGGACGACTCCAACGAAGACACACTTCACGGCCGGTTTAACCCGGGTAGATCTCGCACGCTGAGCCTTCTCGATGAGGTTGGTGAAGATGTCCTGCTCAGGCCCAGGCTCACTGATTTTGCCAATGAAAACGTGTATGCCACCAAAGGGGACCCGGTACCCGTACTCGATTGACTCGGCCTCGGGACCCCATCCTACGTCGTCGATGTAGATCCTGCCCCGACGACTCTTGGTCATCCGGCCCACAACATAGCCTTTGATTCCCTTGAGCTTGCCCTCCAAGATCGTCAAACCATCGTGCGATAGCCCCACGGTGGGCGCCAACTGTCGTGGATTTGTCACGGCAGATGTCCTAGCGAAAGGACTTAGTCATGGAGCCATCGCTATGAGTTTTCCTGAAGGGGTTTAAAGCGGACACAAAGACACGAGGGTTTTATACTAGTTCGGCCCCTTCGATGAAGGTAAAAGCCTACGTCTAGTTGTGATGGAATTGATATGATCTCGATGGCTAGGGAGTAAACAAGCTTCGCCTAGGCTCGAGTTGTGGTCGTCTGTCCTGAACCGCCACCGGGTCGTCCCCTTATATACACGGGTGACGCCCGTCGGTCCATAGAGTCCTAACCGGTTCATACTCGTATTCCGGTTGCTATCTCCCTGTTCCTTACTTACAATACAAGTCATACATCAGGCCGGTTTACGGCTACATGCTCTAACCGACTACAGGCCTTGGGCCTTCATCTGTTTACGCCACTAATGAAGTTAACCCGGCCCAAGTAGGCCGGTTTATGCCTAGTGGTAATATCCCCAACAGTCAGCCATGTTGTCTACTGGTGATGCAGGTCCATATGCCTCCTCCTCTAATCGGGGGAGCAGCTTGCGTTTAGGGTAGCTTTTGGAGGGGCGTTCGAGCTCATGCTCTTCGGCCGCAAGGACTTCAGTCCATCTGTCGACTAGCAGATCTTGATCAGCTCTAAGCTGTTGCTGCTTTTTCTTGAGGTTGTTTTCTGTGGCCATAAGCCTGCGTTTAAAACGCTCTTGTTTGACGGGATCCTCAGCCACGACGAATTCGTCATCGTCGAGGCTTGCCTCGTCTCCGGGGGGAGGCATGTAATCCTCTACTTCTTCGTCTGCCGCTCTCTCATGAGGGCTGGCGTCTCCGTCCTCCTGTGCTGAATTTTGCTGGAGGGGGTTGTCTTCGGCACTGTCTGGGGTGTTATTATCTCCAGTGCCAAAATCTTCATTCTTGCTGTGGTGGGATTTAGAGCGGCGCCGCTGACGCTGGCGCTTGGGCTGTTTTTTGGAGGGGTCATCCTCCGCTGTTCCTTCGCCATTCCCATCCTTTGGGATATCCACCATGTATATGTCATATGAGAAGGTGGCTTTCCAGTGCCCCGTAGGCGCTGGTTGTTGGTCATCTCTGGCATCGTCGTCCATACCGTCGATGTCTTCGGAGTCGAAGTCTAGCATGTCAGTTAGATCGTCGACAGTGGCTACTAAGTGGGTTGTGGGTGGGCTTTGAATTTCTTCGTCGTCCGCATCCCAACCGTCCTGGCCGCAGTCCGGCCAGGGCTCTCCTGATAACGAGAGATACTTCAGCGAACTCAAGATGTCACCGAAAGGTGAGTGTTGAAAGATGTCCACAGCGGTGAATTCCATGATCGGCGCCCAATCGGATTCGATTGGAGGGGGCGCGGGAGGTTCGGAGTCCGGCGAGGAGTCCGGCACCTCGGAGTCACGAGCTTCATGAGGGACAAGGTCAGTGTTCGGCTCTATCACCGTAGAGGTTGCAGACCCTGAGGCGGTGTCTAGCCACATGTCCTCGATCTGCGCAACCGGCTCCGAATTGAGGATCGGAGCGGACTCGTGTGCGGCCTCCAGGGCATTGTCCGGCTGCAGAGCTAAGTCATTCCCATCGTGACAGTGCGGCGCGCTCGGCTGTGGCTCGAATCCATCGAAGATCAAGTCTCCGCGGATGTCAGCCGTGAAGTTCAAACTTCCATATCTGACCTGACGGCCAGGGGCATAGCTTTCGATCTACTCCAGATGGCCAAGCGAATTGGCCCGCAGTGCAAAGCCGCCGAATATGGAGATCTGTCCGGGGAGAAAGGTCTCACCCTGGACTGTGTCATTGTTGATGATCGAAGAAGCCATCGAGCCTATCGGTGACGACACAGAGGAACTCTCAATGAAAGCACCAATATCGGTGTCAAAACCGGCGGATCTCGGGTAGGGGGTCCCGAACTGTGCGTCTAGGCAGATGGTAACAGGAGACAAGGGACACGATGTTTTACCCAGGTTCGGGCCCTCTTGATGGAGGTAAAACCCTACGTCCTGCTTGATTGATATTGATGATGTGGGTATTACAAGAGTAGATCTACCACGAGATCAAGGAGGCTAAACCCTATAAGCTAGCCTATGGTATGATTGTTGTTTGTCCTATGGACTAAAGCCATCCGGTTTATATAGACACCGGAGAGGGCTAGGGTTACACAGAGTCGGTTACAATGGTAGGAGATCTACATATCCGTATTGCCAAGCTTGCCCTCCATGCCAAGGAAAGTCCCATCCGGACACGGGACAAAGTCTTCAATCTTGTATCTTCATAGTCTTGGAGTCCGGCCGATGATGATAGTTCAGCTATCCGGACACCCCCTAGTCCAGGACTCCCTTAGCGGCTTTCCTCTTTTTTCCCCAGTATGGGGAGGTAGAGTTTCTTCTTGTTACCCCCGCCTCCGCGGGAGGAATCTGCCTCGTCGTCGTCGGACGACGAGGGTATGACGGCCTTGCACCGGGGTGGCTGTCCTGGCCCCCTGGTCCACCCTCTCAGGCCCCCCATCCGCTCCGGATGAGGTGGCCTCTTCTTCTTCTTCTGCTTCCCCTTCGGGGGAGGAGTGTGCCTCGTCGTCTTCGAACAAGGCCTCCGGTACAACTTTATGCCGGAGACCCTTCCTGGTCCTCGGGGCCTTCTTCTCGACCTTCTTCTCCAGTGCCTTGTAGGGCGCCGGAACTAGCATCTCCGTCAGGAGAGCATTGTCCGGACCTTCGGGCAGCGGACCCAGACAGTCAATCCGCTCCGCTATCTCCACATAATCCCGATCAAATATGCACAATTACTTAGGAGTCCCCCACGAATACATTAAACTGAATCCGGTGGTAGTCAGAAAACTCACCAGACGAGGAAGCCGTGCGGCATGAAGTCCACGGTCCTCGGATATGGGAGGAGGTACTTCGGAGGCCTTTAACTGCGCCTTCCACGCGTCTTTGTGCTTCATGCCATAGAGCTTTCGAAGCGTCTGGTGTTCGGACGGGACGAACTCCCATAGATTAAACACCTGCCTTTGGCACGGAAGAATCCGGCGAACGAGCATGACCTGGATCACGTTGACAAGCTTGATGTTCTTGTCCTTCATATTCTTGATACAGTTTTGGAGTCCGGTTAGCTTCGCAGGTTCGCCCCAGGCCAGGCCCTTCTTTTCCCAGGAGGTGAGCCGCATGGGGGTTCCGGATCGGAATTCGGGGGCCGCCACCTAGTTGGCGTCGCGCGGCTCGGTGATGTAGAACCACCTCGATTACCACCTTTTTATGGTCTCCGCGAAGGAGCCGTCAAGCCAGGTGACGTTACGCATCTTGCCCACCATGGCCCCTCCACACTCCGCTTGCTGGCTGCTCATGATCTTCGGCTTCATGTAGAAGATTTGCAGCCATAAGCCAAAGTGAGGCTGGATACAGAGGAAGGCCTCGCATACGACGATAAACGCCGAGATGTTGAGAATGAAGTTTGGGGCTAGATCATGGAAATCTAACCCGTAGTAGACATGAGCCCGCGGACGAAGGGATGAAGCGGAAATCCCAGTCCACGGATGAAGTGGGCGAGAAACACGATCCTCTCGTGGGGCCCTGGGGTTGGGACCTGCCTGTCGTCCGGTAGCCGGGGCGCTATGTCTGCGGCCAAGTATCCGGCGGCTCGAAGATTCGCGATATGCTTCTCCTTCATGGTGGAAGCCATCCACTTGCCTCCTGCTCTGGACATATTCAGCTGTGCGGAGAAGACTTGGACTAGGGCACTGGAGCTCGAGTAAGCAAGGAGAAGTGAAGGAGGAGGAGAGCATGGGCGAAAATGGGGATCCTTTATCCCTTTATAGAGGGGACGAGAGCGGTGCGCCTCCTCACTTGCCCGTTGAGAATCGCTTACTTCCCAAGCACCATGATTGATGGCACGGTGGGATTACCCATACCCGTATTGATGAGAATCCCGTGATAAGGGGACATGATCTCTGCTTTGACAAGACGTGAAAAGGAAACTGCCTCGCAATACGCACTGTGGCTGGTTGTGGGAAAACGGTTCGAATAATGACTCGACCGTAATGACATATCACGTCATCTAAAAAGTTGTCAGCTGAAGTATCATTCTCTCTACGGTGGTATGTAAAGATCATTTTTGCAGATCTAGACACGGTCCACATGTTCGATAATAACTTTTGAGTATTCGGAGAAGGAACCCGCCTTGCAATGCCAAAAACAAGACTGTGCGCCGGACACATCGTCATTGAAGCCTGGTTCAGGGGCTACTAAGGGAGTCCTGGATTAGGGGGTATCCGGACAGCCGGACTATACACAGCGTCCGGACTATTGGAGCATGAAGATACAAGACTCAAGACTCCGTCCCGTGTCCGGATGGGACTCTCCTTTGCGTGGAAGACAAGCTTGGTGATCCAGATATTATATTTCATTCCTTATAACCGACTCCGTGTAAACCCTAGCCCTCTCTCGTGTCTATATAAACCGGAGAGGATGGTCCTTAGAAGGCCGATCACAATTACAATCATAATCATCATAGGCTAGCTTCTAGGGTTTGGCCTCTACGATCTCGTGGTAGATCTACTCTTGTAGTACTCATATCTTCAATATTAATCAAGCAGGAAGTAGGGTTTTACCTCCATCGAGAGGGCCCGAACCTGGGTAAACATTGTGTCCCTTACTTCCTGTTACCATCAGCCTAAGACGCACAGATCGGGACCCCTACCAGAGATCCGCCGGTTTTGACACCGACAGCAATCTCGTCCAAAATGCCTCAGGATCAAGATATCCAAGCTCAAAACAATGTTTTATCTACACTCCAGACACAAGTCCGTTCCCTAACAGAGACCCTTTGTGAAACAAGGAGATACATTGTTCGATGTCGTCAAGATATGCATGGTTTTGAAGCCAAACTATCCGACATTTGCTATGTTGTTCAGGAGCCTAGGAGAAATGAAGGCGAAGGTTATGGTGCTCCATCGCACAATACAACATGAAAACATAACATTCAGGTCAAATGAACTGAGCTTCTGAACTTCTGGTGGTGCATTTATCTGCTAGACTGTTAACTTTTATGCCAACCTTCCTTTTGTTTTATAGTTGTAATTTGTTTTGATGCGATACAAAATTTATTCTTAACGTGCAGCCACCGGCTGAAGAAAATAGCAAGCCATTTTTGTATAGTGTAGGTGTTCCCTATATTTGCACTGGTGGCGATCTTTGATGCCAAGTGGATGTAATTTGTGCAACCGCCTTAATAGCCTAGTGTTAGTTTCGGCCTTATTTATTTCCTAGTCTTCTTTTTCCCTGGTTTGCTAGTGGCCGCAACAACCATGGTCCATATACGGACTGTGTTAACCTTGACCCTGCTACGGGCCATAGGATCCATGGGTCTCCTACGGGCCGTCTATAAATGGGCCTCCAACAGGGCCGTAAAATCGGTGGGCCTCGGGTCGTCGGATAAATGGGTCTACATGGGTCGTAAACGGGCATAAATGGTATCGGCCCAGCATGGTAACGAGCAATTAACAGGCTGGAGGACGACAAAGGCTTAATTCTGTCGCAGGCATAACGGGTCGTTAATGGGCCGGAATATAGGACGAGCTGGAAACGGCGCAACGGGTTACCAAGCCAGAAACGGGCCGATTCTTGCAATGGGCCAAATTTGTCCCATTAGGGGAATATGCGAGTAACGGGCTGGAAGTAATCGAGGGCCGGAAAGGAGCCTAAGAACGTATGGGCCATCAATAGGCTGAAAGCTAACACGGGCTGGAAACGGTCCATGTGAATCACAGGCCGTTAATGGGTACAAAGAAATTTACTATTAATTATGGGCTAGAGTCATTGTGGGCCTCTAAAGGGCTTAAAGATACGAAGGCCACAAATGGGCCTAAAGACGTTGTGGGCCATACATGGGCTGAAAGTGAAACGGGCTGGTGTTATATTCGACGACCCACATGACGTTGTTGGGCCGATTTCCGTTAGGGCCTAACGGGCCGTGAGTTACCGGGCCGTAAAATGGGCTATTTGCAAAGAGACCGTTAACAGGCTTTTCATGGTCTAGCCCGTTAACTTTTGACCAAGTCAAACGGGCCGGCTTTCTAAGCTAAATGGGCCAGTGGTGGGCCATCGCACGTGTCGACATATCATAGGTGCCTATCTGACCCACTGACGAGCTGACACGTGTTTCATCCGGCCAATAAGAATTTTACACATGGAAATTTCCCATTGGTCCGGACTGTTAACGGGTTATCAGATCCAAAACCCGACCCGATAGCTTAACGGCGTTCCGTTACGGTGGATGCCACATGTTGGTCACCCTTGACGAAAGCACTTATGTGACGCGCGATTTATCGTCATGGAAGTGGACACTTCCGTGATGATAATTTTGGTAATGTCATGGAACACTTCTACGACAGAACAAGTATGACTATCTTGATTTTGTCATAAAATTGTCATGGATGTACATGCATGACAAAAAACGCGACCTACTGTGAAAAACACGTATCATCACGGAAGTGTATTTTTTTGTAGTGGTAACTACTCACAAATGATAAACATGCTCAAGATCAGAGGGGTATTGAATAGAATAATGGATCTAAACATATAATCTTCCACCAAATAAACCATATAGTAATCAACTACAAGATGTAATCAACACTAAGTCACCCACGGGCACCAATCTATAGTTTTGATACAAAGATTGAACGCAAGAGATGAACTAGGGTTTGAGAGGAGTTAGTGCTTTGAAGATGTTGATGAAGATGGCCCTCCCCAAGATGGGAGAGTTTTTGGTGGTGATGATGACGATGATTTCCCCTTCCAGGAGGGAAATTCCCCCGGCAGAATCGCTCCACCAGAGAGCAAAAGTGCTCCTGCCCAAGTTCCACCTCGAGGCGGTGGCACTTTGTCCCGAATGTACTCCCCTTTATTTTTCTAGGTCAAAATGACTTATATACCAGAAGATGGGCATCAGACGTGGGCCGAGGAGGGCACAACCAACCAGGTGGGGCCCCTCTGGTAGTTATTTGCTCCAATATTCCTCAAATATTACATAAAAATTCTCCGTGAAGGTTTAGCTTGTTTGGAGTTGTGCAGAATAGGTAGCCCGACGTAGCTTCTTGGTGTGTACCTTGCAAGTTATGAGAGAAAAGTCATTAGAATTACTCCAAAAAGCATTATTATGGATAAAAACATTATAAATAACAGTAAGAAAACATGATGCAAAATGGACGTATCAGGCCCGGGGCGCCTGCTTCAACGGGAGAGCAAGCACACATGGTCTGGATGTGCGACAGCGACGAAGCCGGTGGGCTGTGATAACCCACAAGTATAGGGGATCGCAATAGTTTTCGAGGATAGATTATTCAACCCAAATTTATTAATTCGACACAAGGGGAGCCATAGAATATTCTCAAGTATTAGCAGTTGAGTTGTCAATTTAACCACACCTGGATAACTTAGTATCTGCATCAAGGTATTTATTAGCAAAGTAGTATGGAAGTAACGGTAACAGTGGCAAAAGTAACAGTAGCAGTTTTGTAGTAATTGTAACAGTAGCAACGGTAAAGTAAATAAGCAAAGCACAATATGTGAAAAGCTCGTAGGTATTGGATCAGTGATGGATAATTATGTCGGATGTGATTCCTCATGTAATAGTTATAACATAGGGTGACACAGAACTAGCTCCAGTTCATCAATGTAATGTAGGCATGTATTCCGAATATAGTCATACGTGCTTATGGAAAAGAACTTGCATGACATCTTTTGTCCTACCCTCCCATGGCAGCAGGGTCCTAATGGAAACTAAGGGATATTAAGGCCTCGTTTTAATAGAGTACCGGACCAAAGCATTAACACATAGTCAATACATGAACTCCTCAAACTATGGTCATCATCGAGAAGTATCCCGATTATTGTCACTTCGGGGTTGTCTGATCATAACACATAAAAGGTGACTATAGACTTGCAAGATAGGATCAAGAACTCACATATATTCATGAAAACATAATAGCTTTAGATCTGAAATCATGGCACTCGGGCCCTAGTGACAAGCATTAAGCATAGCAAAGTCATAGCAACATCAATCTCAGAACATAGTGGATACTAGGGATCAAACCCTAACAAAACTAACTTGATTACATGGTAAATCTCATCCATCCCATCACCGTCCAGCAAGCCTACGATGGAATTACTCATGCACGGCGGTGAGCATCAAGAAATTGGTGATGGAGGATGGTTGATGATGACGACGACGACGAATCCCCCTCTCCGGAGCCTCGAACGGACTCCAGATCAGCCCTCCCGAGAGAGATTAGGGCTTGGTGGCGGCTCCGTATCATAAAACGCGATGAATCTTTCTCTCTGGTTTCTTTCTCCACGAAAGCAAATATATGGAGTTGGAGTTGAGGTCGGTGGACGTCCAGGGGGCCCACAAGGTAGGGGACGCGCCCAAGGGAAGGGGCGCCCCCCCACCCTCATGGATAGAGTGTGGGCCTTCTGACTCTAATTCTTTCGCTGGTATTTTTTATTAATTTTGAAAAGTTGCTCCATGGATTTTCAGGTCATTCCGAGAACTTTTATTTCTGCACAAAAATAACACCATGGCAGTTCTGCTGAAAATAGCGTTAGTCCGGGTTAGTTCTATTCAAATCTTGCAAGTTAGAGTCCAAAACAAGGGCAAAAGTGTTTGGAAAAGTAGGTATGACGGAGACGTATCAACTTCCTCAAGCTTGAACCTTTGCTTGTCCTTAAGCAATTCAGTTGACAAACTGAAAGTGATAAAGAAAAACTTGTACAAACTCTGTTTGCTCTTGTTGTTGTAAATATGTAAAGTCGGCATTCAAGTTTTCAGCAAAGATTATGAACTAACCATATTCACAATAACACATAGGTCTCTTGTTTACTCATATCAATGGCATAATCAACTAGCGAGCAATAATAATAAATCTCAGATGACAACACTTTCTCAAAACTATCATGATACGATATAACAAGATGGTATCTTGCTAGCCCTTTCTAAGACCTCAAAACATAAATGCAGAGCACCTTTAAAGATCAAGGACTGACTAAACATTGTAATTGATGGTAAAAGAGATCCAGTCATAGTCATAACCAATATAAACTAATAGTAATGCATGCAAATGACAACGGTTCTCTCCAGCGGGTGCTTTTTAATAAGAGGGTGATGACTCAACATAAAAGTATATAGAGAGGCCCTTCGCAGAGGGAAGGAGGGATTTGTAGAGGTGCCAGATCTCGATTTTAAAATAGAGATGAATAACACTTTGAGCGGTATACTTTCACTGTCAACATAACAACTATGAGATCTCGATATCTTCCATGCTACACACATTATTAGGCGGTTCCCAAACAGAATGGTAAAGTTTATACTCCCCCACCACCAACAAGCATCAATCCATGGCTTTCCCGAAACAACGGGTGCCTCCAACTAGCAACAATCCTGGGGGAGTTTTGTTTAATTATTTTGATTTGATTTGAGCATGGGACTGGGCATCCCGGTTACCAGCCATTTTCTCGTGAATGAGGAGTGGAGTCCACTCCTCTTGAGAATAACCCACCTAGCATGGAAGATACAGACAACCCTAGTTGATACATGAGCTGCTCGAGCATACAAAACAGAACTTCATTTGAAGGTTTGGAGTTTGGCACATACAAATTTACTTGGAATGACACATAGATACCGCATATAGGAAGGTATGGTGGACTCATATGGAATAACTTTGTGGTTTATGGAGTTTGGATGCACAAGCAGTATTCCCGCTTAGTACAGGTGAAGGCTAGCAAAAGACTCGGAAGCGACCAACTAAGAGAGCGACAACAGTCATGAACATGCATTAAAATTAATCAACACCGAGTGCAAGCATGAGTAGGATATAAACCACCATGAACATAAATATCGCGAAGGCTATGTTGATTTTGTTTCAACTACGTGCGTGAACATGTGCCCAGTCGAGTCACTCAATTCATTCAAAGGAGGATACCACCCTATCATACCACATCACAACCATTTTAATAGCATGTTGGCACGCAAGGTAAACCATTATAAACTCATAGCTAATTAAGCATGGCATAAGCAACTATAATCTCTAATTGTCATTGCAAACATGTTTATTCATAATAGGTTGAATCAGGAATGATGAACTAATCATATTTACAAAAACAAGAGAGGTCAAGTTCATACCAGCTTCTCTCATCTCAATCAGACCATCATATATTGTCATTATTGCCTTTCACTTGCACGACCGAACGGTGTGGATAATAATAATAGTGCACGTGCATTGGACTAAGTTGGAACCTACATGCATTCAATTCAAGGGAGGAGACGAGGTAATATGGGCTCTTGCATAAATCAACAATCATGCATATGAGAGCCACTAAACATTTTCATTATGGTTTTCTCCTCTCGACCCCCAAAAGAAAGAAAAGAAATAAAACTATTTACACGGGAAAGCTCCCAACAAGTAAAAAGAAGAACGAGAAATCTTTTGGGGTTTTCTTTTAATTACTACTACAAGCATGGAAAATAAACTAACTATTTTTTTTCTTAAAGTTTATCAAACACACAAGAAGAAAGCTAGAAAAAGAAATTAAACTAGCATGGATAGTACAATGAAAAAGTATGAGTACCGACAACGAGAATGAGTGTGTGAACATGAATGTAATGTCTGTGAGAAATACGTACTCCCCCAATCTTAGGCTTTTGGCCTAAGTTGATCTATGGCCATGGGTAGCCTGGCTGATATCCGAAGTTGTAACTGGGGTCGTACTGAGATGCAGCAGCCAATGCCTTCTGGGCTACAGCACGGCGGCGAGTTGCCTCCGTCCTCCTCTCGTACTCATTTGCCTCCTCCCTGGTGATAACATATCTTCCTTTTGCCTGATAATCAAAAAGGGTAGGAGCAGGGAGATTAACATGGACAACGTGACGTCTGTCAAAGATAAGTCGATACTGGAGGAATTGTTCATTCCTCTCAAGAAAATGATGAATAGCCATAGCATTATAATCTAAATAAGCTGGAGGCAACTCCCTACCATCCTCATGTACAGGTATACCAAGATAATTAGCCACATGGGTCGCATAAATCTCCCGAAACAAATCTCCAACTAAACCATTATTATGCAACCTACGTGCAACAATTGCCCCCAAGTTGTATTCTTTATCACCTAATACAACACTCTTGAGAACACAAAGATCAGGAACACACATGTGACATGCTTCATCCTTATCGTTAATGCATCTACCAATGAAGAGAGCAAAATAATGTATAGCAGGAAAATGAATGCTCCCTATGGTAGCTTGTGCTATTTCCCTTGATTCTCCCACGGTGATACTAGCAAGAAAGTCTTCATATTCAGATTTACGGGGTTCATTAACATTGCCCCACTGCGGGAGTTTGCAAGCAGTAGTGAAATCTTCTAGGTCCATGGTATATGATTGATCATAAATATCAAACAGGACACTTGGAGAATTACGCGAAGATGTAAATTTAAACCTTCTTACAAATGAATCAGTCAAATAGTAGTACTTAGGACACTTATCTTGCATGAAGTCCTCAAGATCGGCATTACAGACATAGGCATCAAATTCATCCTTGATGCCTGCATTAACCAAAAACTCTTCTGACGGCCATTCACAAGGCTGCACGTCGGCTTCCCTTGGTGGTTCATCGTCCTACTCACGCATTGCGAGCCTGGGTCCTTTCTTTCTTGAAGAACCCCCTTGGTACATTTTCCTGGACATATTTCTTACTCTGAAAAATTTCTGAAATTTTTAGTAACTCAAAATAGAAGTGAATCAACCTCAACAAAACTGATAGCAACTACTCCCACAAGTGCCTAGAGCCTATATCATGCATTAGAATTACTTGGGACCTCATAAATTTGACATGCAAGCTCAAGAACAGGGTCACCTAGGCAGCAAAAATTTGCAATGAATAAAGCACTAGAACAAAAACTAATTAGACCATTGTAGGAGTCACATACCAAGGAATAATCCCCCAAAGTAGTTTTGTGAATGGAGCTTTGAGCAAGGAGATCAAAAATGGCAGCAAAGTGAGCTAGAACTCATGCTTGAGCTGGATGGTGGTTTTTTGGGAGGAAGATGAAGTGTGTGGGTGCAGGAATAAGTCGAGGGGGCCATCGTGGGCCCATGAGGCAGGGGGCGCACCCTGGACCCTTGTGGCCAGGTGCCAGCTCCCCCTGCTGTGTTCTCAGTGACAAATATTCTCAAATATTCCAGAAACAAATCATACTAAATTTGCAGGGCATTTGGAGAACTTTTATTTTTGGGTATTTTTTTATTGCAAGGTAATTTGGAAAACAGATAGATAATACTATTTTTGCATTATTTAATCTAAAATACAGAAAGTAAAAGGAGGGTACAGCAGGTTGTGCCTTGTAATTTCATCCATCTCATGATCATCAAAAGAAATCCACTAACAAGGTTGATCAAGTCTTGTTAACAAACTCATTCCGAATAACATGGAACCGGAGAAATTCTGAATAACACTAGGTTACCTCAATGGGGATATGAACATCCCCAATAATAAGAATATCATATTTCTTTTTGACAGTAGGAGGAGAAAATTCAAAACCTCCAATAATAATAGTTGGACTTTTTCCAATAGAATTGATACTGTGAACTTGAGGTTGTTTCCTCGGGAAGTGTACGGTATGCTCATTACCATTAACATGAAAAGTGACATTGCCTTTGTTGCAATCAATAACAGCCCCTGCAGTATTCAAAAAGGGTATACCAAGGATAATTGACATACTATCATCCTCGGGAATATCAAGAATAACAAAGTCCGTTAAGATAGTGACATTTGCAACCACAACAGGCACATCCTCACAAATACCGACAGGTATAGAAGTTGATTCAGCCATTTGCAAGGATATTTCAGTAGGTATCAACTTTATTCAATTCAAGTCTACGATATAAAGAGAGAGGCATAACACTAACACCGGCTCCAAGATCACATAAAGCAGTTTTAACATAGTTTCTTTTAATGGAGCATGGTATAGTTGGTACTCCTGGATCTCCAAGTTTCTTTGGTATTCCACCCTTAAAAGTATAATTAGCAAGCATGGTGGAAATTTCAGCTTCCGGTATCTTTCTTTTATATGTAATAATATCTTTCATGTATTTAGCATAAGGATTAACTTTAAGCATATCAATTAAGCGCATACATAGGAAGATAGGTCTAATCATTTCAGCAAAGCGCTCAAAATCCTCATCATCCTTTTTCTTGGATGGCTTAGGAGGAAAAGGCATTGGTTTGTGAACCCATGGTTCTCTTCCTTTACCGTGCTTCCTAGCAGTAAAGTTTCTCTTATCATAACATTGATTCTTTGATTGTGGGTTATCAAGATCAACAGCAGGTTTAATCTCTACATCATTATTATTGCTAGGTTGAGCATGAACATGAACATTATCATTAACATTATCACTAGGTTCATGTTCATCACCAGATTGTGTTTCAGCATCAGAAATAGAAATATCATTGGGATTCTTAGGTGTGTCTACAACAGGTTCACTAGAGGCATGCAAAGTCCTAACATTTTTGTTTTTCTTCTTTTTAGAAGGACTAGGTGCATCTAAATTATTTCTCTGAGAATCTTGCTCAATTCTCTTAGGGTGGCCTTCAGGATACAAAGGTTCCTTTGTCATTTTACCAGTTCTAGTAGCCACTCTAACAGCAAAATCATGTTTATTATTTAATTCATCGAGCAAATCACTTTGAGCTTTAAGTACTTGTTCTTCTTGAGCGGTAACCATAGAAGCATTTTTACTAATGAGTTTAAGTTCACCTTTAACTCTAGCCATACAATCACTCAAGCGTCCAATCATGTAAGCATTACTCTTTAATTCTCTACCAACATAAGCATTGAAATTTTCTTGTCTAGCCATAAAGTCATCAAATTCATCTAAACATTGGCTAGGAAACTTAGTAGACGGGACTACAACTTTATCATATCTATAGAGGGAATTTACCTTTACTACCTGTGTCGGGTTATCAAGACCATGCGTTTCTTCAATAGGTGGTATATTAAGACCATGTATTTCTTCAACATGAGGTAAATTCTTAACATCTTCAACTTTAATACCTTTTTATTTCATAGATTTCTTTGCCTCTTGCATATCTTCAGGACTGAGAAATAGAACTCCCCTCTTCTTCGGAGTTGGTTTAGGAATTGGCACAGGAGTTGGCTCTGGAAGAGTCCAATTATTATCATTAGTCAATATATTATTCAATAGCAATTCAACTTGATCGACTGTTCTTTCCCTGAAAACACAACCAGCACAACTATCCAAGTGGTCCTTGGAAGCATCGGTTAGTCCATTGTAAAAGATATCAAGTATTTCATTTTTCTTAAGAGGATCATCAGGCAAAGCATTAAGTAATCAAAGAAGCCTTCCCCAAGCTTGTGGGACACTCTCTTCTTCAATTTGCACAAAATTATATATTTCCCTCAAGGCAGCTTGTTTCTTATGAGCAGGGAAATATTTAACAGAGAAGTAATAAATCATATCCTGGGGACTACACACACAACCAGGATTAAGAGAATTAAACCAAGTTTTAGCATCACCCTTTAATGAGAATGGAAATATCTTAAGGATATAATAGTAGCAAGATTTCTCATCATTAGTGAACAGGGTGTCTATATCATTTAACTTAATAAGATGTGCCACAACAGTTTAAGATTCATAGCCATAAAAGGATTAGATTCTACCAAAGTAATTATCTCAGGATCGATAAAGAATTCATAATCCTTATCCGTAACAAAGGTAGGTGAAGTAGCAAAAGCAGGGTCATATTTCATTCTAGCATTCAGAGTTTTCTGTTTCAGTTTAGCTAATAACTTCTTAAGATCAGATCTATCAATGCAAGAAAATCTCTAGCAGTTTCTTCATCCATAACATAACCCTTAGGAATAACAGGTAATTCATATTTAGGGGGAGAACCTTCATCATCACTATCTTCAATAATTTCATTTTCAATAATTTCATTCTCTCTAGCCCTAGCTAGTTGTTCATCAAGAAATTCACCTAATGGCACAGTAGTATCAAGCACATAAGTAGTTTCATCATAAGTATCATGCACAGCAGAAGTGGCATCATCAATAACATGTGACATATCAGAATTCATAGCAGAACAGGTTTAGGTGTCGCAAGCTTACTCATAACAGAAGGAAAATCTAGTGCAGAGCTAGATGGCAGTTCCTTACCTCCCCTCGTAGTTGAGGGATAAATCTTAGTTCTTTCGTCTTTCAAGTTCCTCATAGTGACCAGCAGATATAAATCCCAAGTGACTCAAAGAATAGAGCTATGCTCCCCGGCAACGGCGCCAGAAAATAGTCTTGATAACCCACAAGTATAGGGGATCGCAATAGTTTTCGAGGGTAGAGTATTCAACCCAAATATATTTATTCAACACAAGGTTAGCCAAAGAACATTCTCAAGTATTAGTAGTTGAGTTGTCAATTCAACCACACCTCGATAACTTAGTATCTGCAGCAAAGTATTTAGTAGCAAAGTAGTATGGAAGTAACGGTAATAGTGGAAAAATTAACTGTAGCAGTTTTGTAGTAATTGTAACAGTAGCAACGGTAAAGTAAATAAGCAAAGCACAATATGTGAAAAGCTCGTAGGCATTGGATCAGTGATGGATAATTATGTCGGATGTGATTCCTCATGTAATAGTTATAACATAGGGTGACACAGAACTAGCTCTAGTTCATCAATGTAATGTAGGTATGTATTCTGAATATAGTCATACATGCTTATGGAAAAGAACTTGCATGACATCTTTTGTCCTACCCTCCCGTGGCAGCGGGGTCCTAATGGAAACTAAGGGATATTAAGGCCTCCTTTTAACAGAGTACCGGACCAAACCATTAACACATAGTGAATACATGAACTCCTCATGCTACGATCATCACCGAGAAGTATCCCGATTATTGTCACTTCGGGGTTGTCGGGTCATAACACATAATAGTTGACTATAGAATTGCAAGATAGGATCAAGAACTCACAAATATTCATGAAAACATAATAGGTTCAGATCTGAAATCATGGCACTCGGGCCCTAGTGACAAGCATTAAGCATAACAAAGTCATAGCAACATCAATCTCAGAACATATTGGATACTAGGGATCAAACCCTAACAAAACTAACTTGATTAGATGGTAAATCTCATCCAACCCATCACCGTCCAACAAGCCTACAATGGAATTACTCACGCACGGCGGTGAGCATCATGAAATTGGTGATGGAGGATGGTTGATGATGACGACGGCGACAAATCCCCCTCTCCAGAGCCTCGAACAGACTCTAGATCAGCCCACCCGAGAGAGATTAGGGCTTGGCGGCGGCTCAGTATCGTAAAACGCGATGAATCTTTCTCTCTAATTTTTTTTCTCCATGAAAGCAAATATATGGAGTTGGAGTTGAGGTCGGTGGATGTCTAGGGGGCCCACGAGGCAGGGGGCGCGCCAAGGAGGAGGGGGCTCGCCTCCCACACTCGTGGACAGGGTGTGGCCCCCCTGACTCTAATTCTTTCGCCAGTATTTTTTATTAATTCTGAAAAGTTGCTCCGTGGATTTTCAGGTCATTCCGAGAACTTTTATTTCTGCACAAAAATAACACCATGGCAGTTCTACTGAAAACAGCGTGAGTCCGGGTTAGTTCTATTCAAATCATGCAAGTTAGAGTCCAAAACAAGGGAAAAGTGTTTGGAGAAGTCGATACGATGGAGACGTATCAGGCTGCTCATAGAACACCTGCTCAGCAAGGTGGCCATGCAAGAAGGCGTTGGAAACATGCAACTAATGCACGAGCTAGGCTCGGGAGACGTCTAACTGAAGCACGGTGCGGATCGTGCCTGGTTTGACAACCCGGGCAAAAGTGTCGGTGAAGTCCACGCCCGCACGTTGCCGAAAGCCCCGAACTACCCAACAAGCTTTGTATCGCTCGATAGTGCCATCCGGGCGAGTCTTGTGCCGAAAGACCAACTTGCCCGTGATGATGTTGGCATGAGGCAGCCAAGGGATGAGCTGCCAGGTGTGGTTTCGCTGGAGAGGGTCAAACTCTTCTTGCATCGTAGTGAGCCAATGAGGATCCCGGAGGGCGGCTCGAGCTGACGATGGGAGAGGGGACGGCTCAAAAACACAAGCAGTGAGAAGATACTCATCATTGTTATACCGCGTGCTCGGGTGAAGAGTGCCAACCCAAGAGCAAGTCATTAGGCGGGGTAGCGGGGCCAGAGCAGCGGCGGGTGATGATGACGAAGAGCCCGCCACCTCCGAGGCCGCGGGCAAGGCTACGGTGGCTGCCAGGGGCGTCGCGGGCGCCGGGGATGCCGGGGGCGCCATGGTCGGGGAAGCCGACCCGAGGAGGGGCGCGGACCTTGAGGCAGCCAGACAGGATGGAACTCGACCCATGGCGCGAGGGGCGCCCTCAAAGCCGGGAGGCGGGCCAAGAGATGCTCTCGGGCAGCCATCACCTGGAAAGCTCACCATAGAAACACCGAGAGCGGGCAAGGCCGCAACGTCTGAAGGTACCTGCTGAAACAGAATGACCATCTCATCAAAGTAAACGTGCCGGGAAGTGATCACCCGATGTGAGATAGCATCATAGCAGCGGTAACCTTAGGTGTTGGGTGGATAGCCGAGAAAGATGCAGGCCAAGGACCTAGGAGCGAGCTTATGCAGAGTAGTGGAAGTGATGCTAGGGTAGCACAACCAACCGAAGATGCGTAGCTCATCGTAGGAGGGTGGCGTGCCGAACAATAGGTGATGAGGTGCAAAATTCCCGCAAGTGCGACATGGACGGATGTTGATGAGTTGTGATGTGGTGGCAAGCGCGTCAGGCCAGAAACATGATGGCATGTTGGCATGAAAGAGAAGCATGCGGACACAGTCATTAAGAGTGCGAAGCACGCGCTCAGCGCGGCCATTCTGTTGCAAAGTGTACGGGCAAGTGAGACGAAAGATCGTTCCATGTGTGGCGAGGAGGTTGCGGATGGCAAGATTATCTAAGTCCTTCCCGTTGTCTGTTTGCAATGCATGGACGGGATGCCCAAACTGCATTGAAACATAAGAGTAGAAAGCGGTGAGAGTGGCAACAGCATCCTACTTTCGCCGCAATGGGAAGGTCCACACATAGTGTGAAAAATCATCAAGTACAACAAGATAATAAAGATGGCCCATGTTACTTGCAACAGGAGAGGTCCAAACATCACTATGAATTAACTCAAACGGGTATTATGCAACATATGAATAAATACTAAATGGAAGACGAAAATGTTTGCCGAGGCAACAAGCATGACAAGTGTGATTGACAATCTTATTACATGTGAAGGAAAAACTCCGAAGAATATGACGAAGGGTGGCGGTGTTGGGATTTCCTTGGCGAGCATGCCAAAGGTCCACTCCTACAGAAAGCGCCATGGGTGCAGTGACGGAGGAAGTGAATCAGTGGACTGGGTAGAGCTCGTCGGGGTTGTCACATCGGTGGAGCACCATCCAGGTACGGGCATCCTTAACAAAAAAGCAAAACATGTCAAATTCAACGGTGATGGTATTTTCACATGTAAGAGAACGAATGGAAACAAGCTTTCTAATGATGTCTGGAGAGACAAGTACATTAGAGAGATATAATGGCATGGAGTTAGATGGAAAGGCAGCATGACCAACATGAGTAATGGGCATGGAGGAACCGTCGCCCACGATAATGCAAGCAACAGTGTGAACAGGGTGAGCGGCGAGAAGGTTACCGGGGTTGGCGGCCATGTGAGCCATGCCTCCGGTGTCCATGTACTAACCTCCACCGCCAGTGTACTGTTGCGGCGTGGGGGCGGTGTGGAGAGCCGCTAGGAGCGCAGGGTCCTAGGGCGCCGGTGGGAGTGCTGGAGCCGACGGCTGCGGCTGTGGTGGAGGCACCGCGAGGAGCGGGGGGTACCCACCGGCTGAAGGCAACCCATAGGGCGCAGAGGGTCCATAGGGCAGCACGGGTGCGTACGACCGAGGAGCCGCATGAAGCGCCTGATGAGGAGCCGGGCGGGTGCCGAATAAGCCGGGCGGGTGCCGAATAAGCCGGGGACGGGGGCGCACGGTATAGGCATGGAGTACACATGAAAAACCCCCATCTAGGGGTTCTGGCCGGCTTGCCAGGGCGCCGGCGGGAGCGACTGCTGCTGCTAACGGGGGGGCCCGCCTTGGGTGGCCGACTGCTACTATTGTGGCTTGCAGCCACCATGGCCACGGCGGGTGCCGGCTGCTGGGTCGGCTGCTGCTGCGGGTAAGGAAACCCGGGCGATGGTGCCGCCTGGAAGGAGCCTGGACCGGGCCACGGCTGAGAGGCCGGGGCGGTGGGCGGGGCACCGCCACAAGTGCCGGCGGTGAGGGCCGTGTGCATGGCGCGAGTGGGCGACATCCTGTAAGTGCATCTAGTGCCACCCCTAGTTTGGTTTTGGAGTATTGACGACAAACGTGGTTGAGGGACTAATGTGTTTGTGATAATTGCAGGATAACACAGGTAGTAGTCCCTCCTTGATTCGGTTTACCTACTGGAGATGACCCCTCAAAATGTATGAAGACATTGAAGATAGTGGTGTTACGTGAAGACATTCGCACTGAAGACTATGACAGGAGAAGACATTGACTGAAGACTATGGAGCGCAAAGACTTAGTAGTTTCGTTGTTTCTTTTCTTCTTTGTTGAGTCATAGGAACCACCGCACTGTTAAGTGGGGTCCAAGTGAACAAAGTCAGAGTGACTGAAGTGATGCTCAACCAAAATCCTATGTCTTCGAGCGAAGACAATGAGAGCAAATCTTATCCAGAGTCGGATAAGTCAGCTTTACTTGTAGCCCAAGTCAAGCTATTGCATGTGTTTGAAATCTAACCGTTGTGACATGTGTCATTTCCTTAGTGACCCGGGTCATTTTGGACAAATCAGGTCGGGTTGCCTAGTGGCTATAAATAGCCCACCCCCTACACCATAAATTGGTGGCTGCTCAGAGTTAGATACGGCTTTTGTCGTTTGAGAGCAACCCACCTCCGAACCCTTTGAGAGAGAGAATCCTTGCGAGGACAAATCCCAAACCACCCAGAGCCCAGAGAGTGTTTGGCATCACTGAAGTCTTTATGTTCGTGTGATCTGAAGACTTGTTACACTTGAGGACTGTGAGTCCTCCAGCCGGTTAGGTGTCACGTTCTGAGCATCCTAGAGTCATTGTGGATTGCCGGTGAACGAAGTCTGTGAAGGTTTGGAAGTCTACCTTGAAGACTTACCAGAGTGATTGGGCGAGGACTGTGTGTCCTTAGCTCAAGGGGAATAAGGTGAAGACACGGTCTTCTGAGTTCAATCTCAGCCTCCCTAACTAGACGTACAGTTGTCACAGCAACTGGAACTGGTCGAACAAATCCTTGTCTTCACAACACACTGGTTCTATCTCTTACTCTCCTTACTTACAATTTGTCTTTGTGAAGTCATTGCCTGATTGCTCTGCCTGTTTGACTTCACTGTGTGACTACTTGTTCTGATTGGCTTCATACTATCTTCCATCCTGATCCTACTACCAAGCTGTTATCAGTCATCATGCTTTAGCTTCATACTTGTTTTACTATGGTGTGTCTAGTGTAGTTCATCTTCTGCTGCATGTTTATAGGTCTAGTTTTCATGTTTGTCTTCGAAACTCTCATGTTTTGAAGGCTTTCATGAAAATTGCCTATTCACCCCCCTCTAGTCAATAACTAGCACTTTCAATTGGTATCAGAGCAAGGTACTCCCTTGTTCTGTGTGATTCGGTTTAACCACCTGGAGTTTTTAGCTATGTCGACTACAGGATTGAGGAACGTATCTTGCCCCACCTTTGATGGTCATGAGTATCCTCGGTGGAAGGCCATGATGAAGAAACGACTCATGGCTATGGACAGCAAACTGTGGACCGTCACTGAGATTTGTCTTACCGATCTATGCAAGATGGCGGAGGCTGATGCAAGTACACTCTACTGAACCTTACGGCGAAGGATGTCATCTGCTCCTGTCTGTCCCGAAATCAGTTCAGGAACGTCATGCACCTCAATCACGTGAAGCTAATCTGGGACCGACTTTCTGAGGTCTATGAAGGTCATCGTACTCGTCCTGATCCTTGGTTTGAGGATTACAAGGAGTCCCTCAAAGAGATGACCTTTGCACCTGAATCGTCATCATCTTCACCATGCCTCATGGCAAGGGGTGCCAAGGTAACCGAATGCTACCTTTCTGAATCTAGTGATGATGAATCAGGTGATGAATTTGGCCCCAGCTATGTCAAACTTGCTTCCCTCGCTACTAAACAACAAAGAGCCTTGGAAAAGGTTCAACATATGCTTAGTAAGAGCGATGATATGTTGGGTGAAGAAATGGATCAGTCAAAAGCATTGGCTGAGAGTCTTCAGACACTTCATTCCAAGTTTGACGCCCTTCAAGATCAACATAATACTCTCTTGTCTGATCACGAGAAGCTTTCTTTTGAATGTCTTCAAAGAAAGCAAGATCTTGAAAAGCTAAGAGTAGATTATTAACATCTTCAGAAGGAGCGCGATTCATTACTTGCTCAACAAATCAGCATTACGCAGGAAGAATTTGTTCCACCATGTTTAAAATATATTGAGCGTGATAACGCTTTTTCTGTTGTTGGATGTTCTACTGCTCCTGTTGCAATATCTTCAACTGTTAATGTGGTAAGTAACCCCTTTGTTGAGGATACCACTACTATTGCTGATGAGAATGCCAGGTTGAAGACACTGATTGAGACGGGGATGTACATAAGCCTCAAAGGGCATCAAACATTATGTGATGTCCTCAAAAAGCAGATTCTAAACCGAAACCCTAGAAAAGAGGGTATTGGGTTCGAGAGGAAAATGAATGTTGATGGGTCGTACTGGAAGCCTGAGCAGTACCCCAAAACCACATGGGTTGCTGCAAAGGAACCGTTAGTAGATCCATCCACCTTATCTGGTTTCACTTGCGCTAACCCTATTATCATTGATGAATCCTTTGATGCAAACTATAAACTGTTTAAGGATCAGAATGGTGAAGTGTTTGCCAGGTACATTGGTACTAACTGCAGCAATGGACCACCTATGAAGAAGATATGGGTACCTAAACAGTGTATTGAGAATCTTCCTGTGAATGTCCTCCTGACACCACCAAGGAAGAAGACAAACCCCAGACCTATGGATTCATATGGCCCTAAGGATTCATACAGATACAGGACTCACCTGAGTCACCCTAACGCCAATGTTTTGCAGGGAAACCATACTCAGACTTATTAATATGAGCGTGTGTCTTCAAACCGCTATGTTCATAGAACTAAGAACTTTTCTGCTTATTCATATGAGTATCGTTCTTCTCCTGCAAGGCTATTTGTTAGGGCTCCAAAGCCAAAATTCTCAGATGTTGCACTTAGAATCATTGCTTCTAAGCCACCCCTGAAGATGTGGGTGGTTAAGAAGAATTAACTTTCTTTTGCAGGGAAAGGTCTCCAGCCGGAAATCAAAGGCGTCCGATGCTATTACTGGAGACCTAAAACACATTATGGGACGCAAGATAAAATACCCAAATGGTCTTACTATGTATTTCGTATCTGAATCGCTTGCCATTGATACTATCAGTCCTAACCTTGATCTAAGCTTTGATAATCCTCTTGTGCATCAAATATTTATGCTTCACAACTCTCTTGGTGAAGCCTATCCCCCAAACTGCACTGTAGGCCTCGACACCTCGTGCTTCAGAATGGATTATGGACAGTGGATGCACTAATCACATGAGTGGTGATCGAAGTCTTCTGATGGATTCAATGTTGTGTCCATCAGACAAGAGCCACATCACATTTGCTGACACTGGTAAAAGCAAGGTATTGGGCCTAGGTAGAGTTGCAATCTCAAGGGATCAGCACATGGACAAAGTGATGCTTGTTGAATCCCTTGGTTTCAACTTAATGTCTGTCTCAATGCTTTGTGACTTAAACATGATTATGCTATTTGGAAAATATCGCTGCCTTGTACTGATGGAATCTGACAAGTCTCTAGTCTTTGAAGGATATCGAAAAGATGATCTGTATATGGTAGATTTCTCAGCAGGTCCACAGATGGCCGTATGTCTTCTTGCAAAAGCTTCAGAATGCTGGCTTTGGCATCGAAGGCTAGGGCATGCTGGCATGAGGAACTTGCACACTCTCGCGAAGAAGAAGCATGTTGCGGGCATCGAAGACGTCAACTTCAAGAAGGATCATTTGTGTGGCGCCTACGAAGCTGGAAAGATGACAAGAGCCAAGCATTCCTCAAAGACTATCATGACCACGTCTCAACCCTTCGAGCTGCTGCACATGGACTTATTTGGCCCTACTCACTATTCCACTCTCAATGCTACTGCCTGCCTCTGTGGCTTCATCATTGTTGATGATTACTCTCGATACACTTGGGTGCATATAATCCTCTACAAGACTGAAGTGCAGGATGTCTTCAGACACTTTGCCAACCGTGCCATGACGAACTACGGTGTCAAGATCAAGCACAGCAGAAGCGACAACGGCACTGAGTTCAAGAACACCGGCCTCGACCTCTACCTGGATACCATGGGTATCACTCATGAGTTCTCTGCTCCTTACACACCTCAACAGAATGGCATCGCCGAGCGCAAGAACAGAACTCTTATTGAGATGGCTCGACCGATGCTTGATGATTACAAGACTCAACGAAAGTTCTGGCCTGAAGCCATTGACACTGCATGCCACGTCATCAACCGTGTTTATCTTCACAAGCTTCTGAAGAAAACTTCCTATGAGCTCCTAACTGGTAAGAAGCCAAACGTAAGTTACCTCAGAGTATTTGGTGCTAGGTGCTGGATCAAGAATCCTCATCACACTTCAAAATTTGCACTGAAAGCACATGAAGGTTTTATGCTTGGTTACGGAAAGGATTTGCACTCCTACAGAGTTTTCAACCTCTTTCACTATAAAGTGGTTGAAACTGTGGATGTGCGGTTCGATGACACTAACGGCTCACAAAGAGAGCACATGCCAAATGTGCTAGATGAGTTATCCCCTAATGAGTCAATCAAGCAAATGGGAACTGGCGAAATCATACCCTCTGAGAGTCTGTGTGAAGAGGAACTTGTCATTTCTGCACCTGATCAACCCGAAGACAATGCTCAGCCTGAAGACAATTCCCCTAATGATGACAATGATCAGCAAGAGCAAAATCTTTGTCCTGCTCATCCTAGTGTTGCAAATGAAGTACAGATTGAGAAGATGATTGATAGCCTCAATGCACCTGGTCCACTCACTCATTCAAGAGCCACACAAAGAGCAACACAACTCACCTATTTCTGTGGACACTTTGCATTCGTCTCAATCTCATAACCCACGAAAGTGACTGAAGCCTTCATGGAACCTGAATGGATTCAAGCCATGCAAGAAGAGCTCCAACAGTTTGAGTTGAACAATGTGTGGGAACTGTTCAAGCGTTATGATCCTCGGAAGCACAATATCATTGGCACCAAATGGATATATCGCAACAAGCAAGATGAACATGGTCAAGTGGTCAGAAACAAAGCTCGTCTAGTTGCTCAAGGCTACGCTCAAGTGGAAGGGATTGACTTTGATGAAACTTTTGCTCCTATGGCAAGGCTTGAAGCTATTCGCATACTTCTTGCCTATGCAAATCATCACAACATTCTCCTATATCAAATGGATGTGAAGAGTGCTTTTCTCAATGGAAAGATAGAAGAAGAAGTATATGTTGCACAACCTCCTCGCTTTGAAGATCCAAAACATCCTGATATGGTGTACAAACTCAACAAGGCACTGTATGGCCTCAAACAAGCCCCCTCACGCTTGGTATGATATGCTCAAGGACTTCCTGAAGAGCAAAGACTTCAAACCTGGTTCACTGGACCCTAATCTCTTCACGAAGACTTATGACGGTGAACTGTTTGTGTGCCAAATATATGTGGTTGACATTATCTTCGGCTGCACCAACAAGAAATACAGTGATGAGTTTGGTCATATGATGCAAGAGCAATATCAGATGTCCATGATGGGTGAACTGAAGTTCTTTCTGGGTCTCCAAATCCATCAGCAATGCAATGGCATCTTCATCTCTCAAGAAAAATATCTCAAAGATTGCCTGAAGAAGTTTGGAATGCAAGACTGCAAAGGATACACGACGCCAATGCCAACCAAAAGTCATCTGGGTCCCGACGACAATGGTAAAGAATTAGACCAAAAGGTATACCGCTCCATGATTGGTTCTTTGCTTTATTTATGTGCATCTAGGCTAGATATAATGCTTAGTGTTTGCATGTGTGCCCGATTCCAAGCGGCACCAAAGGAATCGCATCACTTAGCTGTGAAGCGAATACTTCATAATTTGGCTTACACCCCAACACTAGGATTATGGTATCCAAAGGGCTCAGAGTTTGATCTAGTTGGATTCTCAGATGCTGATTATGCTGGTGACAAGGTTTATCGCAAGTCCACATCAGGCACATGTCACTTTCTGGGACGATCACTTGTCTGTTGGTCTTCAAAGAAGCAAAACTGTGTATCCCTGTCCACTACTGAATCCGAATACATTCTTGCTGGATCCTGCTATGCTCAGCTTCTTTAGATGAAGCAAACTCTCAAGGACTATGGTATACACCTGAAGAATGTGCCTCTCTACTGCGACAATGAGAGTGCCATCAAGATTGCCAACAATCCAGTTCAGCACTCGAAGACAAAGCATATTGAGATTCGTCATCACTTCCTCAGAGATCATGTTATGAAGGAAGACATTGATATCATCCACGTCAAGACAGAAGAGAAGTTGGCTGATATCTTCACTAAGCCCTTGGATGAGAAAAGGTTTTGCAAGTTGTGGTGTGAGCTAAATATCTTGGAATCCTCGAATGTCCTGTGATTAGGCACACACCCAAACACCTATGTAGTTTGATGACTTAGATGTGCAACACATGAAGTAATGTATATCTTCAATCAATGAAGACATACACTCTAAGTGTGAATACATTAATGTGGAAATTGACTTTAGA
Source organism: Triticum aestivum (assembly GCF_018294505.1). Classification (NCBI taxonomy): domain Eukaryota; kingdom Viridiplantae; phylum Streptophyta; class Magnoliopsida; order Poales; family Poaceae; genus Triticum; species Triticum aestivum. The sequence continues at coordinate 649,932,157 of NC_057810.1, forward strand.
GCGCCACGATAATTGTGCGCCGTGTCTGGGTCTAATACTTCCTATACGGTGGGTAACGCCACCACCAAAATCTTAATAAGTGTTTCCTCATGGCGCCATATTTGCAAAGTCTTCGCAATTGATTTAACTTCAACATTAATTTGATTTCGTGATTACTAATTTGGCTTTACTCTATTATATATATACACTGTATTATGTCCTCTACAGCATTCATTTATATCTATGTCTTCTTGTTTGAATCTTTTGAACTAAGTGAATGTGATCGGACCCTAACCTCTCTATGCTTTCTACCTCAAGCTCTATCTATCCAAATCATATGCATTCTATTAAAACTGTCAAATGTCTTCTCTGCTTCCTTGTCAGTAGAAGATACAGAGACAAACATTTTTATCTAGCTTTAATGACATATCTTTTTGCCTGAAACACGGAGAATTCGGAACGACCACCCCGACAATCCAGGCGTGCGTGGGAACGTGGAACAACTCTCAATGAGTTGCATGTTCGCCACGTGTTCATCAGATGAGAACCGCCAGGGGCACCTGCATAATTGCACTGTGATGTCTCTGTCCTTATAAATGCATGTCTCGTCTCGGTCAAAAATCCTTCTTCCACCTTCGCCATCTCTCGCAAACCCTAGCGCCTACACTAGCTCTCGATGCCGCCGGCGACGAAGCGCTTAGCTGCCGCGACCTCCTCGACGCCGTCCTCACGCCGACCGCAGACCTCGTCTTCTCCGCCGTCGCCGTAGGTGTCTTCCGTCGCCAAGTCAGGGCACGGGAGATCGAACTGCTCGGCATCCATCTTCGCTCCGTCTAGCAGTTCTTCGTGTGGTAGTAAAAGTTTACTTTTTACCGTCTTTTTGATCTAATAGATTCACCCCTTCCTACCAAAAGTGGTTTCTAGATCTTCGAACATGAATCTATCTCTTTCTGCATATCGTATTCTGCCTAGTATATTCACTTATGCTTCTTCACAAGTTAGATTCCTCACTTGTACTTATTCTTGGATTTGTACAACTCTGGAACCAACTCTCATCATATAACTGAATGTCTTCGCATTATGAGGTCAATGTCTTCAAACTGATTTATCTTCAAAATCTTCTGAGAATGCATATGACCTCTTCCCCTTCCCTCTCACTTTCAATGCTGTCACAGGTACATGTCCATGGGAGAATCCCTTGGTTCTCATAGTCTGCATTCGTTTGCAGAATTCTTGCAGAGTCACATCAACTCACCTGAAGCGAGTTCCTGTCAGTCCAGCCGTTTGAAGCCATTGCACGTACTAAAGCCTTTCAATTTAGACTTCATGGCAACTGAAAAGTCAGCAAGAAAGGGAGGCAGACAGCGTCGTGGTAACACCTGAAAGGACTTACCTCCAGATTTGCACAAGATGTACAAAACTGATCCAGAAGAAACCTATACTAAATGCAAGAATCGAATCCAATGGATTCAAAGATATTGGGCAGAAGAATGGTTCAGATATCGCTTCATCACCAAAGAATATGCAGAGAAGAATGCCATCAAGGCACCCTGGGGTGATATTTTGTACAAAAATCTTCCACCCAGGACTCAGGCTGAAGCTATTGAGCAAGGTTTCTATCCTTGCATGGTGCGCGGACCACAGCCTGAGAATGTTGACCCGTCTTCACTACTCTGGTGTCGTGAAGATAGTCTGTTCAAGTGCAACTACCAGTTCGCCAAAGACTCAGCTACAAAGAACAAGAAGGATTTGGGGCTTGACTTCAACCCTGGTCCCTCCTCACCTGGGGACAATGGCACCCGTGAAGCCAATGAAAACAGGATTGGCCCCTTCTACAACCTTGCTGGCCTCATCACTCACATTACTGTTCAAGGTGCCAAAGTGGATCATTCTGATGATGATTCTGACACCGACGAAGCTCCAGCTCCTGCTCCAAATCCTCAGAAGCAAATGAAGACTAAAGCTTCAAAACCATCTGCTTCGAGAGTGAAGCCGTTGGCAACTGCCCCTTCTGCTCCCAGCAATAACTCTGAAGATCTCTCTCGCATCTCCATGAGGCGTGAGAAGCCACAGAAGACACCGACTCAGCAACTGAGTCACGCACTAACACCTGCAGCCATTCTGAGGAATGAATCTGAACCCATTGACTTGTCTTCAGATGAGAATTTGGTGAAGATGCTCTAGAGCAGCTGATCAAGAGCAAGCAACAGGCGGAGATCTTCAACGATCTTCCCCTCTTTGATGTAAACATTATGAAGAACTTCATTGATGAGTGGTTTGATAATCAAGATCTCAGCTTTGATGACCTTCAGCTCCCCATTGGCGTCAGCGTTGCTTTCCAAGGCACCATTGCTCCTAAGCTTGCTCTGGCTCAGCGCATAGTTGAACTGAAGTGAAAGATAGACTTTGAGAAGGAACAGTTCAAGAAGCATGTAGCCAAACTGAATGTGGCTGATGTGCAAAAGTTCAAGGTGATGCTTAATGACCTCAAGGAGTCATTTCGAAAGAAATGCGAGGAAGCCAAAGGCTCAAGAGAGCGCATGAAAGCACTCGCAGACAAATGCGTTCAAGCTTACAATGAAGCTGAAAAGCGCAAAGCACTTGGCCGCCCTGGCATTGACCCCTCAATGGCTGCCAAGAAAAAGAAGTCATCTGAAGCCAACACTAAAGCACCACAGCACGAAGAACCACACATTATCTTCCCTGCCAGCATGCGCGGCTCGAAGCCCAAGTCTCCTTCACTGGCTTCTGAACAGAAGAAAACCAAGGCAGCTGAAGCCGAAGCCAGGAAGCAGAAAACCAAGCGCACCACTGATGAACCACCCCCCCTAAGAAGAGAAAAACCAAGAAGAGAGATCGGGCTGCTCCTACAGAGCCCCTTGTTGTTGAACCCCTTGCCTTTGTTCCCCCTCCTTCTGCAAACCAAGAGCGTCGAATGATTGTTCATGAGCCTACTTCCACAGAGGCTCCTGAAGCTCAAGAAGTTCCAGTCGTCAACCCCGTCGCGACTGAAGACATTGTTCAAGATGATGTTGTTCTTCCTCAGATCGAGCGCCCATCGGTATCATCGCCAGTTCAAACAAACAGTGAGCTTATCAGTATTGGTCATCCTTTGACGCCGATCTCACAAGATGCATCGTGGGCTGATCGCCCCCAGCAAACTACCCCACATCAAGACTCACCAAGTACACCCCAACCGTCATTTGTGCCCGTCATCAGCCCCATGTCCAATGATGACAACTACATGGAGACATCACCATCACCAAAGGCGTTGCCCGTATTCCAACGGCTTTGCAAAGGCCTGAGGCCATCTGTCTCCATGACGACCATCACAGAAGAGGGATCCAACTTGTCAAGTTCAGTGGCACGTCAAGTGTTCTCTGAAGACAATCCTTCTGTGACGGTCCCTGTGTCTGAAGCCAATGCTGCTGAAGACCCTCCGGCTGCATCAGCTGGAGCAACACAAGAAGAAGAGCCTGTCTCTACTCACCCTGCAACTCAAGAAGAAGTTATTGAAGAGAACCAGTCTATGCCAGAACCTCCAGCTATTCAAGTGGAGGGTGAGAATCCAGAGGCTGACACAAATGACATTCCTGAAGCCAATGACGTTGTCATGGCCGAAGCCAATGTGGAGCCTACAGTGGGTAATGCACCAGTGGCCAATGAAGCCAATGAAGCCCATGAAGCAGATGAAGTCTATGCCGCACCTGACATAAATCTGCAGCCTGAAGTCAATGCCACTGCTCCTGTTCCGCCTCCAAGGCCACATACCATCGAGCAAGCATACAATTATGGCCAACTTGTCACTATCAGATGGCCTATTCTGATTCCTCCACATGCTGCTGGTCCTCAATTTGATTACCATGTCGAGCACAGGCCTCAGGTTCAGAAGCCAAAGCCAAGACTGCCCAGATTTCCAGGTACTGCCACTTCACCAGGATCTTTCAATGTCAATGGCTTCATTGCACACAACACCTTCTTCGGTAGCGATAAGAACCCCTACACCAGGGCCAAGATTTCATCTAATCTGTTCTGGAGTTATCAGCAGTGCATCTATTATTCATGCATTCTGTACAACCTAGGCCGCATATTTCCTCATATGCGCCATTGACATTGGCCGCATATTTCCTCATATGCGCCATTCTGTACAACCTAGGCCGCATATTTCCCCTACACCAGGGCCAAGATTTCATCTAATCTGTTCTGGAGTTATCAGCAGTGCATCTATTATTCATGCATTCTGTACAACCTAGGCCGCATATTTCCTCATATGCGCCTTGATACTGAAGCCATAGCTGGCCTGCCCTGCTTAGAAGAAGCTCTAGATTGCTTCAGAGAGGCTGGCTTACTGCATTTCGTCACTGATAAGGAGCACTGGAATGAAGAGTTGCTGCTTCAATTCTACGCCACTCTTCATATTAGAGGCTACAACAGGGATCCTAAGACTTGGGTCCTTGAGTGGATGACAGGAAATGTCCATCATGAAGCCAAAGCATTTGATGTCATTGAGCTTACTGGCCTGCCCACTCCAGGTGATCTCTATGAACCTGGTTGTTAGCTTCACACTGCAGCTATGGAAAGCATCTTTCACAAGCCAGAACCCGACATGAGCCAGATGCTCAGTATGATGAAGCCATTTCCTCCAGATGCAGAATATCCTACGAAGTTCTTTGTTGAAGACCTTGAGTATCTGCCATGCACAATCTATCACATCATAAGGCGAACTCTCTGGCCCATCAAAGGACATTCTCCAAAGGCTAAGCTAGAAGGTGCAATGAAGACATTGGTCTTCCATATTCTTCATGGCAAATGCTTCAATGCACAAGATTTCTTCATCCGCCAACTTGCTGCATCAGGATCTGACATTTTTGGCTTGAAGTTCTATGCTCCATGGATCATGCGTCTAATCAAGCTTCACACTGCTTTCAACTATCAGCCATCTGCATGCAACCACATTGTCTTCTTGCCAGATGTCGATATGTTTGTTGAAGCCATCTATCCAGAGCCTGACAAGGAGCCACTTTATCTTCATAACATTGATCGTCAGAGCTTCACTCAGCCCATTGAAGGTGTGTTGGCTGCCACTCAAGTCTATCCGTTGGTTGGTACTACACGTGCACCTCACCATGCCCGAACCGAAGCCACAGACAGCACAATTGCTCAACAGCCTCGAAAGCGATCTCGTGTTCTCAATGACCGAGAGCTTCTCATTGGCCTGCATCAAAAGCAGGATAGGCATCATGATTGGCTCAAGCGCTAGATGCAGAGCATCATGACTGACGTCAATCGCATTCGCAACCTTGCAACCAAGAATGCCTTTGTTGCGCATGAAACCTGTCAACGCACATGGAAAGGGCTGACGCTTATGTGTGCTGAGGAAGATCTTCAGGACAATGGCTTCTCAGAACGATTCAAGTTTGATTCCACTCCGCCCAGAAATGTTATTCTGCGGCGCACTCCATCTCTTGAAGACTTAGAGTACTCCTATTCTGCGGCAACCGTGAATGCTCATGTGATCGATGATCAAGATGATGCTACTTCGCCACCTCCAACGTGTATCAACACTGCTCCTAGTTCGTCTGCACCGCCAAACCTCGACACCAACCCTGCATCTTCTCCTACTCCTTCTGGGAACGAGTAGAGGCTCACTGTCTTCAACCCTTTTTGGTCCATAATGACAAAAGGGGGAGAAGCTATGAGTTGATAGTCTTCAAGCGGGTTCATATGGGCGGTTGTATTATATTTTTCCTAGTGTTTACAGCTCTTGCTCTTGATACATTTGGTTCTCTGAGTTGTAACACTTCAACTCGATGGTCATCTACTACTTATTTGCTATTTTGTGATGTGATGATAACTTCCGCACTTAAATCATTTTGCAGACGTCCATTTCTCATTATGCATGTTATTATCTTTGTTACATCGAATCATGCATGATGATTTGTCTTCATAAGTTGAAGAGGATCTCCACAAGTAGAACCTGCCATGTGCATTTGCATTCCAAAAGAAAATTATTTATATGCACATCTTCAGGGGGAGCCTTTTGCTACTTACGAAGACAATACCTCATCCTTTACAATTTCACATATTTATATCCCCGTTGAATACTTCAACCAGTTTGTCATCAATCGCCAAAAAAGGGGAGATTGTAAGTGCATCTAGTGCCACCCCTAGTTTGGTTTTGGAGTATTGACAACAAACGTGGTTGAGGGACTAATGTGTTTGTGAGAATTGCAGGATAACATCGGTAGTAGTCCCTCCTTGATTCGGTTTACCTACCGGAGATGACCCCTAAAAATGTATGAAGACATTGAAGATAGTGGTGTTACGTGAAGACATTCACACTGAAGACTATGACAGGAGAAGACATTGAGTGAAGACTATGGAGAGCGAAGACTTAGTAGTTTCGTTGTTTCTTTTCTTCTTTGTTGAGTCATAGGAACCACCGCACTGTTAAGTGGGGTCCAAGTGAACAAAGTCAGAGTGACTGAAGTGATGCTCGACCAAAATCCTATGTCTTCGAGCGAAGACAATGAGAGAAAATCTTATCCAGAGTCGGATAAGTCAGCTTTACTTGTAGCCCAAGTCAAGCTGTCGCGTGTGTTTGAAATCTGACTATTGTGACACTGTCAGTTCCTTAGTGACCTGGGTCATTTTGGACAAATCAGGTCGGGTTGCCCAGTGGCTATAAATAGCCCACCCCCTACACCAGAAATTGGTGGCTGCTCAGAGTTAGATACGGCTTTTGTCGTTTGAGAGAAACCCACCTCCGAAGCCTTTGTGAGAGAGAATCCTTGCGAGGACAAAGCCCAAACCACCCAGAGCCCAGAGAGTGTTTGTGCCGGATTTCGGGTTCCGGCAGACCCTTAAGGTTCGAACTCTGGGGTGCACACGGAGATCAAACCTCCTACCTACTCACATCTCATCGCCTCGCAAGGATCTAAACTACATGAAGAACAACACAAGGGACACGAGGTTTATACTAGTTCGGGCCAACATTGTGGTGTAATACCCTACTCTAGTTTGTGGTGTGGTGGATTGCCTCAGGGGCTGATGATGAACAAAACAAAGGAAGAACTGCCTCGCAAGGGGAGGAGTTCTTGTGGAGGTGATGCCTCTTGGGAAGGATTGAATCTGGATCCCTTCCTTCTTTGGTGGATAGCCCTATTTATAGAGCGAGGCCTTGGTCCTCTTCCCCAAATATTGAGCAGGAAGGGCGCCAACAATTGGCCATTTTGAAGGGGAACATCTAGTACACTTATCCTGGCTAAAGTCGGCCCTCGCCTGCCAAAGACTCTGACGGTGACGCCGGCTTGGGATCCACGATGACCTCCATCCTGCCGTTCTGCTGGTCTTGGTCTTGTTGCACCAAAATGGTTGCCTTTGCTTGATACTCTTGCCTGTGCTTGACCCCTTTGCACCAAAGAGGAAAGAAGGACTCTGCGCAGGCCGGCGCCCGCCTGGCGCCCGCCTGGCTTCGGTCGTCATGGCTTGCATCATGGGCACCTCGTGAGGTACCCTGCCTTGATCTCTCCGCCTCCTCGCGAGCCAGCCTGACGAGGTTGTGCCTGAGGAAGCTTCCTGTCGTCCGCCTCGCGAGGGTCTTGAGCATGTGTTCATGAAGATGGGCCGTACTGGGCCACTCCTTGAGCCACGCCGTAGGCCGCAGGCGGGCAAGTCTGGGTACCCCTGTTCCCAGAACGCCGACAGTAGCCCCCGGGCCCAAGGCGTGCCTGGACTTGGATTAGCAAAGAAGCGAAGGGGCAACTGCGAAGCGCCGCGGGCCCCAACAGCCTGTGGCCTTGGGCGCCGCATGGTGGTTGATTGGACGTGGGCGTCCCTGTTTCCCCATGCCTCCTTATTTTGCGCCCAGCTAGGCGGACCCGCGGTTGCACACAGTCATCCCTCTTCTCGCCGCTCGCGTGTCTCCTGCTCTTCCTCCCCTTGAGCTCCAACCTCTGCTTCCAATCCAATCTTGAACCCTCCCCCTTCCTGTCGCCATGGCGCCAATGAAGAAAGGTAAAGGGAAGAAGCCTGTGCCCTCGCCCCGCTCACCGCCGTCGACTTCTCCTGCTGTCGATCAGTCGATCATACTCAACCTGGAAGCCTTGGACAAGGTTTGTTCCGCCCTCGCCACCATATTCAACGAGTGTGGGAGGACGACGCTCTGGCCCGCGTCTCACTTCTCCATTGACAGAATAGCCACCGAGGTCCGGTACTTCGCCGACACCCTGTGGGCAGGACTAGTTCCCCCCTTTTCCGAATTCTTCAACGCCGTACTTTCCGATTACCAGATCCACATGATGCATTTGGGTCCCGAATCCATTGCTCTCCTTGCCGTTTTCGCTTTTGTTTGCGAGGCGATGGTGGGCATTCCTCCTTGAGTTGCCTTGCTGCACCATTTCTTCTCTTTGCGCCTCAGCGACCCCACCCAAAGCTCGGGGTGCGTGAGCTTACTCGCCGCACCGGAAGCGGCAGCCTCTGGGATTGATTTCAGCCTTCCTCCGCCTGCGACTGGGTTGCGAGAGCGGTGGCTGTACGTGGATTATGGAGTGCCCAGCCCCCAGCTCTCAGAGCCAACCTTGCCCGCTGTCCCCAACTTGGGCTGGGGCCATGAAACGCTCACGAGCCCCCGGCTCGCCTTTGTTTGGTGTCGCTTCGGGAACTTGAGGGCGCTCGGTGTGATGGCACCCAAGGTGGTGAAGGAGTTCCTCCAGAGCCGCATTGCCCCTCTCCAGCGTCATTCCCATTGGATGTGGACCTTCGGGGGGCATGAAGACCGCATGAGGCTCTAGAAGGAAGTTCTGGCACCTGAAGTGTTGAGGAAGGTTCTCATGATTCTGACTAGGGATCCTTCCCCTGGCAGCCTCCGGCAAGGAGGTGCCTTGCTGTACCTTTGCTCGGGCAGGGCTGATTTCGTGAAGCAGATGCCCAGCTTCGATGAATAGGGGCTGCGCTCAGCAGGCCTCATGGGACGTCATGAGAACCCAGTTGCGGTGGTTGCCCTCCCGGTTGCCCGCGGCGGTCCTTCCTCTAGTGGTGGAGCCGGGAGGCCAGGGCCGCCTGGGGCTGAGGGGGCTGCCGACGGGATAATGACGCCGCGCGGAACTCATGAGGTGGCAGCTTCTGAGGCCTGCTCTACGGCGGCCGAAGGCGTTGAGCCGCGGCCCGTGGCTTCCATGGCGGAGGCTCCCGAGGCCCCGGCCACCCTTCACGGGGCGGCGCCTGGTGACGTGCTCCAGGGCAATGTCCCCGATGCTGGTCACCTTGGCGCTTCTTCCTCGCCGCAGACTGACCCTTGCGCCGAGCTCCTAGGTCGCTTCCGCGTGGACTTCGAGGCTCTCCAAAACAGAAAGGAGGCCTTGGGTGGTGATGATTACCCCTGCCGCCTATTGAAGCACAGGAAGTACTTCGCCATTGATGAGTAAGCCTTCTCCTTTCTTAGTCCCTTACTTTCCCGTTGCTTCAGCTGAACATTGCCCTGCACGGTACTTCCTGTCGAGTTCACGGAGACGGCCGAGGAGCCATCCCCCCAGGCCTCGCCCTCTCCACCGACCCCAAGCGTCCCGAGCTCGAGTACTGCCCTTGTTGTGAGGTCAGTCGGAAAGGTGAGCCATCCCGCGAAGCATCGTGATTCTGTGCACCTCGCGACCCTCCTTCGCGAGCTCTCCCGGGGCACAGCCAGCCTGCCCCGGGCTCCTCCTTTGGTCGTGCATGGCGTCTGGCTGAGGTCGGTCTCGCATTTTTCCTTGGAGGACGAACCGGCTCTGGGCCAGGCTTCCGGCGGGGCACGCCCGACCATCACAAGGGCGCCAGCCCCCTGCCCAGAGGGGGCGTGACAGTGCGTGGCCCTCCGCGCGCGCCAGGGGCGGAGGACGACGCGAGAGACGTGCTCGAGCGCGCTTGGGAGAGCCGCGCCCTTCGCCAAGGGTTTCTCCAGAGGGAGGTTGATGCAGTGAGCCAGCTCGGTGTAGAGCTTGCCGACAAGGACGCGCGCCTTGAGGCCGAGGACCTGCGCCTAGCTGAGGAGAGGTGCAAGCTGAAGGTGGCCGTTGCCCTTGCGTGTCACCAGCGTGATCTCAACAATGCGAAGGCCGAGGCGTCGCTGGCGGCTTCTTGGAAGGCCTGCTCTTAGGCCGTCGAGGAGGCCCAGGAGGCCGACCAGCGGCGCAAGGCTGCAGAGGAGCGGGCGTGGGAGCTCCAGGCCTGGAGTAGCTCCCTGGAGCAACAGATGGAGCTGCGTGAGGTGGCCCTTGCGTCGATGAAGGGGGCTGCGGTCGACCAGGCGGAGCTCCAGAGGCGCGAGGAGGCATTGACACTAGAGGCCGCCGAGCGCACCCTTGACCTCGAGCGGTTGGAGACGAGAGAGCGCCTAGTGGCATAGGTAGAGGATGATGTCGCCGCGCGGGAAGCCCGAGCCCTAGAAGAGGTTGATCGCCGGGTGGCGGAGGCCCGCTCGAACCTCGAGCGTGAGTACGGGGAAAGGCTGGAGCTGATCAGGGTCGAAGCAGAGGGCAGGACCGCTGCCCTTAAGGCCGGGCTAGATGAAGAGACGCGGCGTGTGGACGCCATTGGGGCCGCCCTTGGCGCAGCACAGGTGGAGCTGGCTTCCTCCCGCGCCGAGGTGCTCCTTCTTCGTCAATGGGTTGACGCGGCTGAGGCCGTCGCGCTGCAGAACAAGGACGAGATATGCCAGCGGCAGACCTTAGAGCACATGCATGGCCCTATGCTCTGCACGCTCCGAGAAAGAGCTAACACGGCCTTGGGCAACATCTGCGAGGAAGCCGTTGGGGAGCCTCATGAGGTTAACTATGCTGGTAACCTTCAAATCTTCAGTGATGTGGTGACACAGCTAGAGACTCGATCGGGCAGAGCCGACAGGTTGGTGGAGGAGAGGAGTCGTGCCCTGCTTGGACGTGCTTTTTCTCACGTCTTTAGTCATCTTTAGGACATGGACCACCACTTTGACTTCGATGCCGCCATCGCAACGGTACCCCTGGCCATCCGGGGAGACCTGGCGCATTGGGTGGAAGACAACATGGACGCCCTTGTTAGGGCATTCACCATTGATGATGAATGCGTGGTCGTGGTTGCTAATGAGGGCGGCGTGGTGAATGGCCCGAATGCTGGTGACGACGACGTAGAGGGCGATGGCGAGGCCAGCGACGCCAGTTACGACTCCGAAGGTGCCACTGAGGATGCATTGGGGGATTTATCCGATTGACCACGCGTTATTCCTGCTTTTTATCCTGCGCAGAGAGAGTTCGGGCCATGCCCTGAAGGTTGTAAGAGCATTTTGGGAGGGGGAGCCCCTCGTGTAAAAACTTGCAGTTAGCGTATTTTTAGACATGATGTCGCCTGCATGCCTACGCCGAGCGATTGGTCTCATGATGAGTCAATTGGCTTGTTTATCTTTGACCCGCGTGGGCCCTGAGCGAGCCTGTGGGGGGCCGCGGCGTCCCGAGTGCCTCCTGAATGAACTCACTAGACCTGTAATGAGAACCTCCTGAGAGGGCACGGCGACGGCAGTCCGGGCTGCACGCATGCTGGGCCTGGCCTGACTCGCGAGGGGCTCACGAGGGGAGGCAGCTGAAGCTGGATGACGCAAAGCGGTAGCCAGAACATGAGAGTTTGCTCGAATGAGACTAAACACCCCTTCCCCGAACACACGCAAGTCTCAAGCTCAAATCCAACTTAAATTCAAACAGGGGAAAATCAACAACCAAGGGAAAGGCAAAAAGGCAGAAAGGCCGCGTCCGACACCTAGTCTAGTCTTCGACGTCTTCTCACCAGCGCGTAGCTAAGTTCTACCACTGGGCGTGGGCGGGAGCCCCCGAGGCCCGAGGGCGGCTCTCCGGAGACTCCGGGGCGTGTACAGCCCCACTCATTATTACGTGAGAGTGTCACGGGACGGCGAGCTTCACAGGCACTGAGCCTTCTTCACAGGTACCGGCCTTGCTTCATATCGCCAGACGAGGGCCCCGCCTTGCGCCACACTCTATTGCCATCGACGATGGTCGGAGACCGTGGGCACCGCCGATGGGATAGAGCGGTCGCCAGCGGTTTCCCCGACGACCACGGGTCATCTACCGGGGGTAGGCCCTGAGGCACCTCCCCGGCAGAGGGCCTACCTCCTGAGGACGCCTTGCTCCGAGCACCGTGGGGGCGAGGCCGGATCTCGGCCCCTTTCCTGCAACCCCCGATGCCCTCCTTCTGAAGGGTAGGAAGCTGCTGGATTGGGGCAGCGATCCGCCGCGACGACATGTACCTCCTGTGATCCATAGTTAGCGTATACCTGCTCCTGAGGAATTAGTGGTACCCGATAGTCACTGCCTCCAGTGCGGTCGACAAGGCTTTCCCGGGGCTCCTGAAAGAGCTCAGCTTCCGGTGTCTCTCCCCCCCAGCCTGTGCCAAGGAACGAGCCATGGTCTTCCTCCTGCGTGTGCCCTTGATCCACCATGTGGGGCACATACGCTTCCGGGGCCACCGCCCCGAATGCCTCGCTGTAGTGCCCCGTGTGCCACGCAGTCCTGCTTGAGGTGCCAACTTGGGGGTGGTAGCGCGGTGGCCCACTGGGGCCGTGGGCTGTAGCGGATCCCCCTTCGCTGGTCGGAGGCGAAGGCGGCACTGTTGGTAGTCTGGCGCTGATGGCCAGGTTGGCATTGGGGTGGCCTTGGAATCCGCTCGGAGCTGTGCGGGCACGTGCGGGGCCTCCGTGCGGTTCGCCTTGGACCTGAGGTGGCGGCTGGGTGCAGAAGGGGTGATCCCCCGAGGCGGCGGAGCCCAGGCCGCTCCAGTAGCACGTCATGGCCGCGCTCCAGCAGCCTGCATTCTAGTAGCTCTCGGGCCACTGTGAGCGCGGCCCTTGAGTTCGCCTGCTCCCGCTGGGTGTACGGCGCCGTGGCCGCGGCGTGGCTTGAGGCCCTTGCTGCCCACCGCACCTTCCGTGGCGTGAGAGCTGGCGCCGCCTGACCGCGTCGCCCGCGGCCCGCAGCGCCCTACGGACCGCGGGCTGCCGGGGGCACAGGGTTGAGGTCGCCCTGGGCAAGCGGCTCTGCGCGGGCAGGCCAGGCCGCCCAGGGATCGGGATTGCCCGTTGGGTCGCCGGACATGATGATGACGATGCGACAGTACGTGAGGCGACGGGAGAAGGATTCCGGCGCACCCCTACCTGGCGCGCCAAATGTCGGATTTCGGGTTCCGGCAGACCCTTAAGGTTCAAACTCTAGGGTGCGCGCGGAGATCAAACCTCCTACCTACTCACGTCTCGTCGCCTCGCAAGGATCTAAACTACATGAAGAACAACACAAGGGACACGAGGTTTATACTAGTTCGGGACACCATTGTGGTGTGGTGGATTGCCTCAGGGGCTGATGATGAACAATACAAAGGAAGAACTGCCTCGCGAGGGGAGGAGTTCTTGTGGAGGTGATGCCTCTTGGGAAGGATTGAATCTGGATCCCTTCCTTCTTTGGTGGATAGCCCTATTTATAGAGCGAGGCCTTGGTCCTCTTCCCCAAATATTGAGTAGGAAGGGCGCCAACAATTGGCCATTTTGAAGGGGAACATCTAGTACACTTATCCTGGCTAAAGTCGGTCCTCGCCTGCCAAAGACTCTGACGGTGACGCTGGCTTGGGCTCCATGATAACCTCCATCCTGCCGTTCTGTTGGTCTTGGTCTTGTTGCACCGAAATGGTTGCCTTTGCTTAATACTCTTGCCTGTGCTTGCCCCCTTTGCGCCAAAGAGGAAACAAGGACTCTGCACAGGCCAGCGCCCGCCTGGCTTCGGTCGTCATGGCTTGTGTCATGGGCACCTCGTGAGGTACCCTGCCTTCATCTCTCCGCCTCCTCGCGAGCCAGCCTGACGAGGATGTGCCTGAGGAAGCTTCCTGTCGTCCGCCCCGCGAGGCTTGGCCCCTCGCGAGGGTCTTGAGCATGTGTTGATGAAGATGGGCCGTACTGGGCCACTCCTTGAGCCACGCCGCAGGCCGCAGGCATGCAAGTCTGGGTAGCCCCATTCCCAGAACACCGATAGTTTGGCATCACTGAAGTCTTTCTGTCCGCGTGATCTGAAGACTTGTTACACTTGAGGACTGTGAATCCTCCAGCCGGTTAGGCGTCGCATTCTGAGAATCCAAGAGTCATTGTGGATTGCCGGTGAACAAAGTCTGTGAAGGTTTGGAAGTCTACCTTGAAGACTTACTAGAGTGATTGGGCGAGGACTGTGTGTCCTTAGCTCAAGGGGAATAAGGTGAAGACACGGTCTTCTTAGTTCAATCTCGGCCTCCCTAACCAGACGTACAGTTGTCACAGCAACTGGAACTGGTTGAACAAATCTTTGTCTTCACAACACACTGGTTCTATCTCTTACTCTCCTTACTTACAGTTTGTCTTTGCGAAGTCATTGCCTGATTGCTCTGTCTATTTGACTTCACTGTGTGACTACTTGTTCTGATTGGCTTCATACTATCTTCCATCCTAATCCTACTACCTAGCTACTATCAGTCATCATGCTTTAGCTTCATACTCATTTGACTATGGTGTGCCTAGTGTAGTTCATCTTCTGCTGCATGTTTATAGGTCTAGTTTTCGTGCTTGTCTTCGAAACTCTCATGTTTTGAAGACTTCCATAAAAATCGCCTATTCACCCCCC